>NC_054543.1:142270-167270 GCF_017654505.1 Polyodon spathula | reverse complement strand
AACTGAAATATTCCCAACTGTGTGCCTGTGATTTAGACTAATGTCCACAGATGGCAAGGTTGAGATAGCCCAGCTCATTGCATTGTGACCTGGCATTGATTATGTGAACCCTGGCCTCTCAGGCTTGTGAATTAGTGGTGTCTCCCCAGCCAGACTGGATCCAGCCCAATAATGTGGGCTGGATTCAATCAAGCGACCCTAGAGCCAAAAATCACTCACCTCAGCAATGTTTCAGTGGTCCCTTAGGCTGAGCAAATACACTTATTAAACCCAGTGCAGTCTTTCAGTGGAGGGCGCTTCATTCAGACATTGTTTTAGATTGTGTTCTTATGATATATTTACCATGTATTCTCTTTGAAGTGGGTTAACATTTCCATTCAGAACAATGCAATTCTTGAAACAATGCAATTTCAAGTGTTATGGCCTCTGAAGTTAGAAGATGACCCCAGTAACCCAGCATTCAATTAATCATATAGACAAAGGCTTCAGCTAATGACTTTTCTGAGTAAGACTGTAGTCAAACCCTTTGTGTACTTGCCTCAGAATTTACACTTGAGTGTTTAAAGCAGCTGGAAGTTAGCGTTCAAGTATGTACTGTAATTTAGCACTTGATAAAGCAGTCAATCAGTGCCTTCAATTGAAGATGTATTACTGTATTCACTGACAAAATGCATTTTCATACTGTGTTGATGCAATTAACATTGATCTTTACTCCTCTGCTGCACCCAGAATAGGCATCCCTCTCTTTACTGCACAACAAACCTGTATTTCCAAACTGCACTTACATCCAGCTACTGTAAAGTATGTTCTATATTATATACATTAACATGAAATGTTTAGTGCTGTAATTCTATCCTGGAAAAACTCAAACTGTGGACTCCTGTGCTTCAAGATGCACCGTGATCTTAACCTCACTGAGACTGAGCAATCAGTAATGTTGTGCTTTGGCTGACAGAAATCCTGCAGAGCTTTCGATCGCTCTCTCAGCCGGAGGTATGCAACCCCCCCCCCCACACACACACACACACCCGCACATACACACACACACACACACAAACACACACACACACACACACACACACACACACACACACACACACACACACACACACACACACACACACACACACCACACACACACACCCACACACACACACACACACACACACACACACCCACACACACCCCCACACACACCCCACACACACCCACACACACACACACACACACACACACCCCACACACACAACACACACACACACACACACACACACCCACCCCACACACACACACACACACACACACACCCCCCCCCCCCACACACACACACACACACTGCATATTCACACCCACACAGCACTGCATATTCACACCCACACAGCACTGCATATTCACACACACACAGCACTGCATATTCACAGACACAGCACTGCATATTCACACACACACAGCACTGCATATTCACACACACACAGCACTGCATATTCACACACACAGCACTGCATATTCACACACACACAGCACTGCATATTCACACACACACAGCACTGCATATTCACACACACACAGCACTGCATATTCACACACACACAGCACTGCATATTCACAGACACAGCACTGCATATTCACACACACACAGCACTGCATATTCACACACACACAGCACTGCATATTCACACACACAGCACTGCATATTCACACCCACACAGCACTGCATATTCACACACACACAGCACTGCATATTCACACACACACAGCACTGCATATTCACACACACACAGCACTGCATATTCACAGACACAGCACTGCATATTCACACCCACACAGCACTGCATATTCACACACACACAACACTGCATATTCACAGACACAGCACTGCATATTCACAGACACAGCACTGCATATTCACACACACACAGCACTGCATATTCATACCCACACAGTACTGCATATTCACAGACAGTACTGGAGGTATGCAAACCCCACACACAGTTATACAGTAGGGCTGCTTCAATTAGTTCAAAGGAATGTGAATTGGAACTGGTATTTTAGAGACTTCATAATTGTTGCGATTGTTCTACTGCTTTCATTTGAAGCCAGTTTAATTGACTAACAGTCACTTCACTTTAGGTAATTTGTTGCCACTGAGAGATGCTCATTTTAATAGGATTGTAATTGTGATCAATGATGTGTTGGAACTGAGTGGAATGGGAATTGGGAATTGGGAATTGATTTTAAAAAGGAATTAGAATTTAATTCCCCCCTGTTGACTATTTGTGGAGTAAACTAGTTGCTAAACGCAATCTACCTGTCATGGAAACCCTAATGTAGAGTTACATCCTCACAAAGCACTTGAGTAACAGACATTATAAACACCTGTACTTGAAATACACAGAGACACGAGTACAGACTAATGAGACATGTTGGCACAGGCATCTGAACACGACACCCACACACATAGCCACTCACTCTGCTATACATTAGTGCTGCAGAGGCAAGCTTCTCTGCTGTGTGTGAGCGTGCGTGTGTGTGCATGTGAGTATGAGTGTGTGCACGTGTGTGAGATTGTGTGTTTGCGTGCGTGTGTGTGTGCGTGCGTGTGCTTGAGTGATTGTGACAACTTCCCACTGCTTGGCCCCTTGGCTGCTGCTATTGGAGCAAAGTTGCTCTGCATGGAGTGGAAATTGTAATTGCTGCACATTGATGTGCTTCAACAAAGCAGACGTGTTCGTTTAAACACACGCAGCTAGCAGCACACACTGAGAAAAGCATTCTTAAAGGGACCCGCGCACATATTTGTCTGAACTCTCTCCATAGAAGACAAATAATTATTTAATGCTGTTCAAATATTGCTTGAAATATATTCAAATAAGTAAAATGTCCTTGTTTGTGTTCGCCAGGAGAATCAGGTGTATGTAAATACTGCACAGGAACAGTCTGTGAAGTATGGAGTTTGTTCGGTTATTTTACAGATGGAGTGTGGGCTGTTTTTCAACTGGGGCTTCTCTTTATTTCTAAAACAGATTTAAGTTAAGCAATATAATTCTATTAGAGTGCATTTCCCTCTAGCAGTGGACTGTGTCAGGAAGGTAACCCCTTCTGGTTCACAGCGCTGTTATAGCTTGCAGTCAATGTCATCAATTCTTAGCAGTGCATGCAATTTGAACCAAACAATCTGCTATCTGCAATATTAGTCTCTTTTCAGAAAAGAACACCAGTATAGCTCTGCCAGTCCACATGCGTAGCAAACTGCTAATCAATTCTCATTCCATGTTTTCCAACAGGTATGTTTATGTACAATATTAAACATTTCCATCTTTGAATCATATATTTATCTTCAAGCTCTATTGATTATAAAGCTGCCACCCCAGCAGTGGTTCCCTCTGATTGGATACCCTGCTGTCTAGCGAACTGTCGATGGGAGAGGTGAGCTCAAACCAATCCATCCTAACAGTGTCCAGGCAGCTCTTGTTAGTAGAGCTCAAGCATCCTCACTGTGTCCAGGCAGCTCTTGTTAGTAGAGGTCAAGCATCCTCACTGTGTCCAGACAGCTCTTGTTAGTAGAGCTCAAGCATCCTCACTGTGTCCAGACAGCTCTTGTTAGTAGAGGTCAAGCATCCTCACTGTGTCCAGACAGCTCTTGTTAGTAGAGCTCAAGCATCCTCACTGTGTCCAGACAGCTCTTGTTAGTAGAGCTCAAGCATCCTCACTGTGTCCAGGCAGCTCTTGTTAGTAGAGCTCAAGCATCCTCACTGTGTCCAGGCAGCTCTTGTTAGTAGAGCTCAAGCATCCTCATGAGAGTGCCGAGTGAAGCAACGCAATGTAGAAGACCTGCCCTTCACTTTGTTTTTCATTTCCACTCCTGCACTATCGCTCATATGAACTCTGTAATTTAGAATCTGTGTTATTTCCATTCAGCATTGTGTACAAGATGAAATAATAAGTTAGCTAAAAAAAATGATGAATATAAAAATATGTGCTTGGGGTCCACCTGACTCCAGTTATTATTTAGCCTATTGCAAATTGCATTCCGTACTTGATTAAAGAATCAAATTTAATACACAGAAACGGTTCAATATTAAAAACTGTAAGTAGTACATGGTGGTTGTTTGGTAGAAAGTCTACATTTCTAGTGAGAGGTGTGATGATGTGATGGCCGAGTCGTGTGCTAGGAGCTCATCAGTTCATGTCAGGTTGCCGATATTGACTGGGGGACCCATTAGGAGCGCTGCATTGGACTGACGGGGCAGGGAGATGATCTAGCAGGGCAGGGTTCACAGACAGTATGGGATGACAGACGTCTGCAGTGTTAGAGTAACATTCTGCTATTGAAAAGAGTCAAAATTCTACCTACTGTACCGACAATAGGACAGTTGAAAAGCAAGATGAGGCTGCTTTGACACTGGGGTTGACATCAGTTACTTTGGACTATGCATATTTCCCATTAGAAGTAAATGTAAGTCATCATATAGGGTTCTATGCACCTCCTAATGAGGCATTACCTCAAAACAAGTCTGGAAAATGTTCTCAACAATACGGAAACACTCATTCCGAGTTTGATGTTTTGAACCCTAGTAAATCTCCTTTTGCCCCTTCGATTCATGAAATGCATGAAAAAGATACGGGCTCTTCTGGAGCGTCACCCCGAGACCCTTCTCAACACCCCGGGACCCTGCTGGACTCTCATGAAGTTTCAATGAGGTCTCCAGATATAGTTCTGCTGCTAAGAGCACTGTTTGATTGATTGGTGCCATGCCTGACGTGACAGGGCTGGCAATCATTAAAGAACAGAACGCTGCAGCCAGTGGAATTATCGTCAAGGCAGCCTGACACGTAATGGGGTAGAGACACTGAAACATGCTAGAAAGAAAGGGAGCTGGTGCTGCTAATGACTGAGCTGCAGACTGTGGCATTGTCTTCAATTATTTCATTTCATTATTGTGAGATCTGTGCAGAAGACCAAACTTTACTGTTCTGTAGCAGTTAAACAAAAGGAAGGCAGCCAGTTAGGGGGTTTGTTTTTGTCTATAGTGAGGTTATAAACTCATGAATGGGGATCTGGGGCAGCACCTCCTGAACTCATTCTCCTAGTGCTTATTCTCACAGCTTACATGGTGTGGAATATCGGGGGCGAACAAGTACAACTCCACCATTGTTGCTCCACAGAATCCGATTATATTATCTGCCGATAGTAAGCTGTTTTCCAGTACCATTCTGTATGGTAATGCACGGTTTGAAAATGAATGGAGTAAACAGTGAGACAGTGGTGGAAATTGTTTCTGTGCTGATCAACTGTACTTGCTGAGTCCTGCACATTTACAAGCAAAGCCGTGACTTTTACACAGCAGTATGTTATCTGCCCTGTCACTGGAAACGGCTGGGATACAAAGTGCATCACTTTCCAAACAGGATCTCAGTGTTTTATCAGCCCTGCCACTGGAAACGGCTGGGATACAAAGTGCATCACTTTCCAAACAGGATCTCAGTGTTTTATCAGCCCTGCCACTGGAAACGGCTGGGATACAAAGTGCATCACTTTCCAAACAGGATCTCAATGTTTTATCAGCCCTGCCACTGGAAACGGCTGGGATACAAAGTGCATCACTTTCCAAACAGGATCTCAGTGTTTTATCTGTTCTGTTCTGGCTACTTACTGTTTTGACTGTAAGTTAGGTGACTACCGTTTCTCATCTAGAAAAATGTGTTGTAATAATTGAGATGTTTCTGTATCGAATAACAAATGAATGGAATCAAATGTAAAGATGTATTGAATACAATCATCCGACAAAAATAATCTTTTATTAATCAATAAGCTATTTAATTTGAATAATGTTCAAAGTAGAATTATCTGATTTCATTATGATAAATAACAGTTAATGCCCTTTCCATTCCCGTCTTCATTACTGTGGTAAGTTTAACTTCTGTTTTTATTCCATTTTCTTTGTTAAATTTCTGAATCTTATCTAGGATGTTATCATACAGTGGATTAAATTCAAGACAATACAATTTCTGCTTTATAATTATAAAGTTAGAGGACAAGCCTAAATCTCTGAAGAGGTTGACCACTTTTAAGCTGAGCTGCCTCTTCTCACTGGCTGCCACACGGATTGTTCTGTGTTTGGGGTGGAGGCAAGTAAAGGAACTTGCACGTTTTTTAAGCCATGCATAAAATTGCTTCAAACTGAGAGGCTGCTTTCTGTGAAAGTCCGTCTCCCCCTACACACCTGGGATTGGAAGATGAATCTCCTGTCAAGCTGATATAAATAGAGCTATTTGAATCCGAGCTGTGCAGGGTTGTTCACTGGAGTATAAGCTGGGTCAGGGCTGTCATGAGAAGGTGTAGAATGTGTAATAACCCCAAGCTTAATATTCCAGACCTTGTGGGGAATCAATTGAATGTCTTTTATAATGTGCAAGTACTCGCACTCCCTAGTGAGACACAATTAGGGAACCTGCTGTCTGAGCCATGGGAGGCCCCTGATATTACGAGGGCTATATTAATGACCATGTCAATAGAAGATGCTTTCTATAGTAGCCACTGCTACTCCACAATCTACTGTACCCTCTATGAAGTATAGGGCACTCTACTGTACCATTTATGAAGTATAGGGCAATCTACTGTACCCTCTATGAAGTATAGGGCAATCTACTGTACCCTCTATGAAGTATAGGGACTGTAGGGAGTCAACAGCCCTGAGCATGTGAAAAAGCTTGAGGCAGTAACTGCTCAGTCTCACTCATGACAGGCACTGTTGAGGCTGGAACGATTTCACCACAATATTTGAGATCTTTCAATTGTTTTGCTGGGGTCACAGGCATGTAACTTTGGTAAGATGGAATAAGTAACTTGACTTTGCGCCAAGAGACATACTGTCAATGGTAGCCAATGGTGACTCATCAGGGTGGAGTCATCATTCTGTACTGTTTTCTGTAATACAGTTTAGAATAGAATAGGTCAGTATCTTCCAAAAGGAAAGCCAAATTACTCCTAAAATCCCAAGAAAATTTCACTGGCAAATATAATTGTGTTTATCATGGACTGTATAGTGTTTTTCATCCTATTGAGAAGTATTAGCCAGCAGCTTGAGTCCTTAAACTGAGCTGCTTGCTGCTAGATTTAAAACAATGTGGTTTTCCTTCCACAGAAATAGTGTAAACAGTAGGAAAGCCCTTGATAATCCCGCTGCAATGAGGAGAATGAGGTTTTGCTTTTTTGTTTTTTTCTTCTTTATTTTGATGGTGAAAACTTTCATAGTGCTCATTTTAATTAGAGTTTGTTCAAGTTTCAGTTTAAGTGAACTTGTGTGGTAGTGAAGCTAGTGAGGAACAAAGCATCCAGCCACAGCTAACAGATCAGAACACATTTTACCAGCGCCACTTCACTGGGAGAGAATAAACAGACACAGTACTGATGTGACATTTACAAAACACTTTCTGCTGCTGTGCATTTCGGATGGGTCCTTATCTCTTCGGCTCAGCTGTGGAAGCGATGCCTTTTATAAATGATTGCAGTTATTATCAAAATGTATTACATTTCTCTTCTCCTTCTCGTTCTTCTCCTTCACCAGACCCATGCAAAGTCCTTATTTTTGGGAAAAGGGATTTGAGGTCCTTCTTTGTTGAGACATCTCCTGAAGCTCATCAGGGATTGGAAAGTGATACACACTTCATCCTGGAGGGGGGAAGTGCGTCAGTTATGATGCCACTTCTGTGAAACTGCAGTTTGCAAAAGTAAAAAAACCTGCAATCGGATTGGATCATTCAATGCTTTTAACCTTTTAATTATATCTACATAATTCCCCTACTGCATTGCTCACACACATAACGGGTCCCTGATTTTGAAGAGCAATGGCTCATTTTCAAAGAGGAATGGAATTGACATGAAACCACTAAGAACCTGCATGTCATTTTCTTTTGCAAATTTTATACCATTGCAAATGTTTTTATTCCTTTTGCTTAAAAAATAATCCATTGGAGACCATTCTACAGTAATGGCAGTGAAGAAACCCTAGCTTACTGTTTCAGACAAGCAGCACTGGAATGGTACAGTAGCCCGCTGGTGCTGATATGAAGCTGTATGAATATACACTAAGAGAAACCAGAGAGTTCTTGGATAAGCATTTTGACTGGTAGTCTTTATTAATGTCTGAAAGCTGTAGAATGTTGCACTGCCATTGAAGATTATCTGGGAGGGTTTCTGGAATGTCTCATGTATTATACATTAAAGGGTGAAGATTAGTAAATGTTTGAGATTTTTGAAACCTATAAAAACACCTGGGTCTGTAACTAAATAACTGGAGTTATTTCATTCTGTCAGTTTTCATTAAAACCAAATTGGAATCCATTCAAATTGCTGTGCCAAGCAGGGCGAAGCAAGGGCACTGGGCAATTTGTGGGTTTATTTTTAAGACAAACAAGATTGATATTTAGACTGTGTATAGAGAAGCAAATATTAGCTCAGAAAAAATATATATTGCTGTAGGGAGACTGGAAAGGCGCTGTCATGATCATCAAGGTTCAAGTCCTGAATGTACAGCTTGTGGAAGAGAGAGTGTGGCAGGCTGGTGAGTGGAAAGAGGCCCAGAGACAGACTGCAGTTCAAAAAAATAACTATTTTATTATAAATAAACACAAAAATGAAAGGGCACAAGGGCCAAAACAAAACAATTTAAACACAAAGAAAGACAAAAAGCAAAATTTACAAAAATAACAATTTCCAGGCTGGGCAATGCCTTCACTGGATTCAAACTTTCCAAACAACCAAAAAAAAGGTGGAAATTACCGTTGGTTGTTAAATTTCCCGTTTGGACAACGGGCAATTTAAATTTCCCCTTTCGGAGAACGCCCTTTAAAATGCAGGGAGGGGTTAACTTCCCCTACCTGCCTGGGTTTATTATGTTCAGGTGGCTGGGCGCTGATTGATCGTTAATCAACCTAATCAACTAATCAACCCCAGCCACCTGAACATAATAAACCCAGGCAGGTAGGGGAAGTTAACCCCATCCCTGCCAATTTAAAGGGCAGAGCTTTGCTCTGCCACACACCTCCCCCCATGTACAACGTACACCGGCCGCAATCGGCCAACTCCCCCCTTCCCCCCCACCCCCCTCCCCCCAAGAGTCCAATTATGTCCCTTGGGTGGGCTGTTATGGTGGGTGGTGGTGGGCGGGGTTGATGTCGGAGCCCCCAAGCCTTCTTTGGTTGAGGGGGCCCCGAATCTCCAAGGTAGCACGGCGACAGCGGCTCGGCTCCCTCTCTAGACTGGTGGCGGCGCTGCCGTGCGGTGATCGGCTCCCGAGGGAGACCAAGGTAGCCACCGACGGCGGAAAGGAGGCGGCGGAGTACTACTCCGCCGCTGGCTCCCGCCGAGGCGGACGGCGAGCGGACGGCTCCGCCCTCGCCCGCCGAGGGAGGGAGAGCCCGAGGACTCGCACCGCCGCGCGGCGGCTCCTCCCTCTCGGGCTCTGAGAGCGGCGGCTCCTCCCTCCCTCTCGGCGGCTCTGAGAGCGGCGGCGGTCCTCCTCCCTCTCGGGCTCTGAGAGCGGCGGCGGCTCCTCCCTCTCGGGCTCTGAGAGCGGCGGCGGCTCCTCCCTCTCGGGCTCTGAGAGCGGCGGCGGCTCCTCACCCCTCTCTGGCTCTGGGAGCGACGGCGGCTCCTCACCCCTCTCTGGCTCTGGGAGCGACGGCGGCTCCTCACCCCTCTCGGGCTCTGGGAGCGACGGCGGCTCCTCACTCTCTGGCTCTGAGAGCGGCGGCGGCTCCTCACCCCTCTCGGGCTCTGAGAGCGGGCGGCGGCTCCTCACCCCTCTCGGGCTCTGAGAGCGGCGGTGGCTCCTCACCCCTCTCGGGCTCTGAGAGCGGCGGCGGCTCCTCACCCCTCTCTGGCTCTGGGAGCGGCGGCGGCTCCTCACCCCTCTCTGGCTCTGAGAGCGGCGGCGGCTCCTCACCCCTCTCTGGCTCTGGGAGCGGCGGCGGCTCCTCACCCCTCTCTGGCTCTGGGAGCGGCGGCGGCTCCTCACCCCTCTCTGGCTCTGAGAGCGGCGGCGGCTCCTCACCCCTCTCTGGCTCTGGGAGCGACGGCGGCTCCTCACCCCTCTCTGGCTCTGGGAGCGACGGCGGCTCCTCACCCCTCTCTGGCTCTGGGAGCGACGGCTCACCCCTCTTTATTGGAGTGACCGGGGCATCTCCCATGTCTACCGCCAGGTAATTAACCACCATGAGGGCAACCTCTGGGAAGGAGGCCGGGTGGTGTTGTTCCTCCCACTGTTCCCACCTCTCCCCATCTCGACGCCACAGCGTGTTGATAACTATGGGGAGATCGTGGACGAGGTCTGCCTCAGGGTGCATCAACCAGTCCCAGATCTCCTGGGACGGTGGTGAAGGTGGCAGTGCTGGAGGTAGTGGATTGGCCCCTGATGCCCAGGGTGAACATGGCACCTCTTCCTGGGCCTGGTTGTAGGGGCATCCTGCCCAGTTGTGGCCGTCCTCCTCACACCGGCCACACCAGTTTGCCGGTGGCACGTCTGGGCAGGACCGCCAACGATGGTCCTCCTTTCTGCACCAGGAACACCAAAGTTCTTTTTTTTTCAAAAAAAAAAAAAAAAAAAATTATCCCAAAAATTCCACAAAACAAAACAAAAATACTGCTCTGAGCCTCTAGGTGGCGCTATCCCACCGCTGACACCAAATGTGGCAGGCTGGCGAGTGGAAAGAGGCCCAGAGACAGACTGCAGTTCAAAAAAATAACTATTTTATTATAAATAAACACAAAAATAAAAGGGCACAAGGGCCAAAACAAAACAATTTAAACACAAAGAAAGACAAAAAGCAAAAAAAACAATCTGCTTCCTCAGCTCCCCCTCTCCAAACGAGAAGCAGAGGCCTCCTTTTATATCAGGTGGCTGGGCGCTGATTGATCGTTAATCAACCTAATCAACTAATCAACCCCAGCCACCTGAACATAATAAACCCAGGCAGGTAGGGGAAGTTAACCCCATCCCTGCCAATTTAAAGGGCAGAGCTTTGCTCTGCCACAGAGAGATGCAATGAGGTCTGTGAATGTAGGGTTAGACAACATCTTCATTAAAGATTTCCTTAGTCCCTCAATCTCCTCCCCTATCAGTGTGCTAGAAATTAATTATTTTCACAGAATTGCTTTTACTGAGAGACACGTCCAGATGCAATTTACACAGTTTGAATAATTCTGGTCACCTCGTTATAAAAAAGATATTGCTGCTCTAGAAAGAGTGCAAAGAAGAGCGACCAGAATTATTCCGGGCTTAAAAGGCATGTCATATGCAGACAGGCTAAAAGAATTGAATCTGTTCAGTCTTGAACAAAGAAGACTACGTGGCGACCTAATTCAAGCATTCAAAATTCTAAAAGGTATTGACAGTGTCGACCCAAGGGACTTTTTCAGCCTGAAAAAAGAAACAAGGACCAGGGGTCACAAATGGAGATTAGAAAAAGGGGCATTCAGAACAGAAAATAGGAGACACTTTTTACACAGAGAATTGTGAGGGTCTGGAATCAACTCCCCAGTAATGTTGTTGAAGCTGACACCCTGGGATCCTTCAAGAAGCTGCTTGATGAGATTTTGGGATCAATAAGCTACTAACAACCAAACGAGCAAGATGGGCCGAATGGCCTCCTCTCGTTTGTAAACTTTCTTATGTTCTTATGTTCTTAATTGACTGCGGAAAACCAAGAATAAAAAATAATGCTAGTAATAATAATAAAACTTTAACTGAAGCGGAGATTGCATATTCAATAAATAAGCTCCTGTCTCATTATAAATATGGCTTCTAGAGTGGTGTGTGTGTGTGTGTGTGTGTGTGTGTGTGTGTGTGTGTGTGTGTGTGTGTGTGTGTGTGTGTGTGTGTGTGTGTGTGTGTGTGTGTGTGTGTGTGTGTGTGTGTGTGTGTGTGTGTGTGTGTGTGTGTGTGTGTGTGTGTGTGTGTGTGTGTGTGTGTGTGTGTGTGTGTGTGTGTGTGTGTGTGTTGTGGTGTGTGTGTGTGTGTGTGTGTGTGTGTGTGTGTGTGTGTGTGTGTGTGTGTGTGTGTGTGTGTGTGTGTGTGTGTGTGTGTGTGTGTGTGTGTGTGTGTGTGTGTGTGTGTGTGTGTGTGTGTGTGTGTGTGTGTGTGTGTGTGTGTGTGTGTGTGTGTGTGTAGTGTGTAGTGTGGTCTATATAGTGGTAGTGTGGTCTATTGATAAAGTCTAGGGCTTGTAACCAGAAGGTCACTGGTTCAAATCCCACCTCTGTGACTAACTCACTGTGTGTGACCCTCGGCAAGCCACTTTACCTCCTTGTGCTCCATCCTGCAGATGGGATGTTAAATCAATGTAAATTTTAAATCATATAATGCACACTTCACAGCCTACCTCTGTAAAGCACTTTGTGATGGTGGGCCACTATGAATGGCGCTATATAAAAATAAAGATATATTATATATATTTGTCTTTGTTTTCAGTGGAATTAAAAACATTGCTCCCGAAATTTCAAGAGCTAAAAAAAAAAAACAAAGAAGGAAAAATAGATCCTGAATGCTTCATAAAAAGTGACTTGATATTTTTGTATAATTTAATGAATCACCACAGGAAAGAAAAGCAAGCGCTTCAAAATGTGCAGCAGGGACAGTGACTGATAGTGTAGAATTACTGAAGAATATCAATACAAATAAAGCAACAAGAGAAATAACAGAACACATGGGATCCTTTGCAGATCAGCGCAGGACCGATAGAGCATTGCTTCGATCAACTAGGAGGCAGTGCAGATTAGCGCAGGACCGATAGAGCATTGCTTCGATACTAACACTTTTTAAAATAAGTACTTTTCTAAGTTTCTCTCTATCTCTTGACCTAGACACCAAGGTAACAAACCTATGGAGAGATTCAGGCCTGGAGCAGTTCACTGCACCCCATAGAAAAGTATTGTGGTGTGTCTCTGTGTGTGTGTGTGTGTGTCGGTGGCATTGCCTGCCAGCGCCTGAGTCTATTTGTGTGTCTTTGAATAAACAGGTTTAGTTGTCTGTCTGTCTGTCTCTCTCTCTCTCTCTCTCTCTCTTGTTTTATACACCATCATTTATATTAGTCCTGTCCAGTGTGAAACACAGAGAGGTTGTCACTAATTGATATACATATGAACTTGCTGTTTGCCATGCAGAGCAGTTGTTAAGGAAAGCAGTGCCAGTGAATTAGATAGAACTGCTGGGATAATCAACTCATTGGGAGAGAAACACTTGCAGAATAGCAAACTGAATATTCCCCACACTAACAGCCTATACCAAGCCCTGAGCTGTCAACACTACACCTCTGATAAGAGGTTCTAGATAATAGCACGTGTTGTCGTCTGGGTTTAAGAAGGTATATCTTTTAACAATCTTTGTTAATTGCTTGTCTGGATTGACCTCTAATTGTAACCACACTGTTCTAGTGAAATGCATGCTGATGGCTATTATACATGTGTCTGTCCAGCTATAGTATTGCCATTGCTGAAAGCTGCTATGCAGTGGGAGTCAGGAGTCCTGCTTGGGGAATGCATTGCCCCTCATTCATAGATCGTCCTCAAAGGGTCAGCTGGCTGGCACATGCTTTGTTCTCGTTTGAAATGCAGTCATTTCCCTTGCTTACTGAGCTGATGGCTGCCCTTCATTTCAATTCAATAATGCAGCCGATGCCTGTAAGTTCCCAGCAGTAAGATTGCCAGCACATTTCCACTAAGGGATTTTGAGGGAAATAGCCTCCTAGTCCTCTTGTCTAAATAAACTTTTGGCCTGTTTTTGGGAGCTGACTCTCCTAATGTACTGGAGTGTAACGGCAGTCTGACTCCCAGCAGTTCCTTTAGTCTGTTTTCTCAGACTGTTTTACTGTTTTCACACTTGAGCAGAATGAATCCAGGAGTTGAATCTGGTATTAGTTCCAGGAGTAGTTAATGTGGCTTTGCTCCCTGATCTGACTAGGCGCAGTTCAGTTTTTCTTCAGTCTAGTAGTCAGTCACACTCATTAAAAGTTAATGTGAACAAAGAAGGTTGTGAGTCTGGCTTCAGTGCGCTCTCAGCACCTCTCTGAAGTGCTGGTATGAAAACAGAATTTGAGTGTCCAGTCTGTAATTTAAATGATGAGATATCAGTTCTCTCAATCCTGGGATAGGAGGAATGGGGCTCTGATTCCTAGCTAGGTGTCCCCTGTCAGTCACGTGGGAAAGCAGGGGCCTGGTTAATAGAACGCACTCTTTGAAAAGCTTCAAAGAAAACCTATTGCCTATTGTGAGCAGCAGAGCTCCTGTCTGTAAGCCCCTGAGAAGCTAACCTGTCCCGCAGAGAGGGCAGTGAGTGAGGCATGGAGCATGGGGGTAAGCTCCTGAGAAACTAGTCTGTCCCACAGAGAGGGCAGTGAGCGAGGCGTGGAGCGTGGGGACAGTGTTTGCAGCCACTTCAATGAGGACTGATGTGTTTCTAGAAATGCAGCTGTATAAAGTGGATTAGTGTGATGCTTGTTATCCACGGGTTGGCTGTTTGGTTCTCTTCGCTCCACATCACTCTGCTGAACCGTCACATCTAATTGGTCTATTTTAAGCCCAAGGCCTCCGGCAGATTCACTCAAACAGTTCGTAGGCACCTCCTGACTTGTGTAAAATCCCCACCCCCCGAGCTCCATGGCTTGATTGCTACACATCTTTCCTTATTTCTGTAGTGTTTTTTCCCCTGAGCTCCATGTATTTTGTTCTTCAAATTCCAGGTTGAATGTGTTATTCTTCTTCGGGTCTGAGATCAATGCATTTCCTATCAGTAATGTTCAGCCCAAATGAACTTGGTGCTTTTACTGTATTCCCATTCATTTCAGAAGCACCACCTCCCACAGCAAAGTATTTACAGCACACACACACACACACTCAATTATTCATTGTTTGAGAAAGAACATCTCATTCTTTATGTGTTCCTGAGTTCATTTCAGCTCAAAGCTGTTCTGAATTGTAGGTTGAAGTAAGTTTTGTCCCATTGCTTACCTGCTGCCTCAGAGTTCCTGCAGGATGATTTTCTGTGGTGATGTAATCGTGTGCAGCATGGTCTCTGTGGTGATGTCATCGTGTGCAGCGTGGAGAGTCTCTGTAGTGATATCACTATGTGTAGCGTGGAGTCTCTGTGGTGATGTCATCATGTGCAGCATGGTCTCTGTGGTGATGTCATCGTGTGCAGCGTGGAGAGTCTCTGTAGTGATATCATTGTGTGTAGTGTGGAGTCTCTGTGGTGATGTCATCATGTGCAGCGTGGATTCTCTGTGGTGATGTCAACGTATGCAGTGTGAACTCTGTGGTGATGTCATTGTGTGCAGCGTGGTCTCTGTGGTGATGTCACCGTGTGCAGCGCCGAGTCTCTGTGATGTCATCGTGTGCATTTAATGTCTCTGTGGTGAGTCTCTACTCTCTGTGTTGTTCAACTCTGTGGCATGAAGCCATTCTCATGAATACCTTTTGCAATTTCATGGTCCCTGCAGCGGATTAAAAGAGTTTTGTTTGTTTGGTGGGAGAATCTTTCAACAGCTATTCTAGTCTATTGTCACAGCACTGTGATTCTCAGCCCCTGGTGAGTCCCAGTTAGCTGTTACTTTCCACTTGCATCTTCTTCCCACAATCCTACTGGAAAATGATACCTGTTTATTTTGAATGATTTCCTTTGACCAGAAAAACACCTGCAACCTACATTCTGTAATCAAAGCTCACCGTTTCATGGTTTGTCTAAAAAAAAATAATAATAATACAAAAATCACTGTTACTGTTCGAACTTTAACTACAGTCAAAATACAGTGGGTCCTTGGAAAACACTTGCTGTTCACCTTTCATTAAAGAGACTGCTGTTCACCTTTCATTAAAGAGACTGATGTTCTTCTCCACAACCTTACATGGAACCTAATGGGAGACTGTCCGGCTTTTCTGCATGTCAATCCTTTATGCAAGTCTTTAGAGAGCTGCAATCTTCCGTCACACCTTAAACCAAGCAGACAGAATGGGTTTAGGGGGGTTTATTATCTGACAATTCAAAGACAAACGTGTGTGCTATACAATGAAGAAGTGTATATACAGTGGAATGAATGCTTCAGTGTAATTTGTTAGTCTGTGACACCCAGGTCTTATTAACTGGATTCTGTAGGACACAGTGCTGCTGCTGTTGCAGGAGACTTTCAGAACTGAGGACATATATCTTAATAGATTTCCATTCACGTATCATTGGTACTGCAGGCCTTTGCCAATATTTCAGGACAGGAACACCAGCAAAGCACACTGCACAACCCAATTAACATGGGGGCTTATTAAAAGATGATTCTGAATGCCAAAAGACAGAACTCCAGTAAGACAAATGCCATATGCTAAAATAAATTGAATTCCTGCAAGTGCGTTTCATCATGCTTCTGACATTAGGAATTACAAGTAACAGGTTAATGATTCATTTTTGAAAAGTGATATTGAGTGTTGCTAAAAATGGAAGTGCATTGATTAAAAGCAACACTGGGAAATGAAGAGTGATTTCCACTCTCACATGTTTCCAAGAGCAGTAACTGCTGGAGTATGTGTGTCTCCTCAGACAACCCTGTTTCTTATTACTGTACTGATAAATAAAACACCAGCCTTGTGTCAAACTTCATTGCACATCACCCGTTAAATCCCAAACTTTTAACACAGTACAACAAGCCTCTTGTATCTGGATAGTATTGTGAAGCGAGGCCGCTCCCACCTCCAAATCTTCACAATGCCACTGAAATGAATCCTGTGTAACAATAACAAAAAACAAAGCCTTTTAAAAACCAAGTCTTTTAAAACCAAGTCTTTTATAACCAAGCCTTTTAAAAAACCAAGCCTCTTAATCCTTCCTAATCTACATTAATGATTTAGATTCTGGTATAGTAAGCAAACTTGTTAAATTTGCAGATGACACAAAAGTAGGAGGAGTGGCAAACACTGTTGCAGCAGCAAAGGTCATTCAAAATGATCTAGACAAGATTCAGAACTGGGCAGACACATGGCAAATGACATTTAATAGAGACAAGTGTAAGGTACTGCACGCAGGAAATAAAAATGTACATTATAAATATCATATGGGAGATACTGAAATTGGAGAAGGAATCTATGAAAAAGACCTAGGAGTTTTTGTTGACTCAGAAATGTCTTCATCTAGACAATGTGGGGAAGCTATAAAAAAGGCTAACAAGATGCTCGGATACATTGTGAAAAGTGTTGAATTTAAATCAAGGGAAGTAATGTTAAAACTGTACAATGCACTAGTAAGACCTCATCTTGAATATTGTGTGAAGTTCTGGTCACCTCGCTAAAAAAAGATATTGCTGCTCTAGAAAGAATGCAAAGAAGAGCGACCAGAAGTATTCCAGGCTTAAAAGGCATGTCATATGCAGACAGGCTAAAAGAATTGAATCTGTTCAGTCTTGAACAAAGAAGACTACGTGGCGACCTAATTCAAGCATTCAAAATTCTAAAAGGTATTGACAGTGTCGACCCAAGGGATTTTTTCAGCCTGAAAAAAGAAACAAGGACAAGGGGTCACAAATGGAAATTAGACAAAGGGGCATTCAGAACAGAAAATAGGAGGCACTTTTTTACACAGAGAATTGTGAGGGTCTGGAATCAACTCCCCAGTACTGTTGTTGAAGCGGACACCCTGGGATCCTTCAAGAAGCTGCTTGATGAGATTCTGGGATCAATAAGCTACTAACAATCAAAAGGAGCAAGATGGGCCAAATGGCCTCCTCTTGTTTGTAAATTTCTTATGTTCTTAAAAACAAGTATTTTAAAAACAAAACCTTTTAAAAACCAAGCCTCTTAAAAACAAATATTTTAAAAATCAAGCCTTTTAAAAACCAAGCCTTTTAAAAACCAAGCCTTTTAAAAACCAAGCCTTTTAAAAACCAAGCCTTTTAAACCATGCCTTTTAAAACCAAGCCTTTTAAAAACCAAAGGCACAGAGTAGATTGTACAGGGCTCTGTATTGCTGTGCATACTGGGAGTGTAAACCAGAGGGAAGAGGCACAGAGTGAATTGTACAGGCAAGTAGAAGCAGCTCCATATATTGAGGTGCATGCTGGGAGCGTAATGGATGACTGTGCCATGTCTGGTACCCCCTCTATCCATCATTGCCCTGCTTGGCTGTTTAACAGAGGGGAGTCAGTGGGTATGTGAGAGCTAAGCGTTGGGAAATTAGTCTGCCAAGCTGGGGAGGGAAGGTGAGATTGGCTCATTAAGGGCCGTGTTTCTCTCTCATGCACTGAAATACACAAACTTTCACAGTTATAAACATGTACACATGCAGCAGTGCAGTGATCAGAAGACAGAGCAGACAGCCAGTAGAACTCCAGCACACCTCAATAAAGAACAGCAGACAGCCATTAGAACTCCAGCACACCTCAATGAAGAACAGCAGACAGCCATTAGAACTCCAGAACACCTCAATAAAGAACAGCAGACAGCCATTAGAACTCCAGCACACCTCAATAAAGAACAGCAGACAGCCATTAGAACTCCAGCACACCTCAATGAAGAACAGCAGACAGCCATTAGAACTCCAGAACACCTCAATAAAGAACAACAGACAGCCAGTAAAACTCCAGCAGACCTCAATAAAGAACAGCAGACAGCCAGTAAAACTCCAGCACACCTCAATAAAGAACAGCAGACAGCCAGCAGAACTCCAGAACACCTCAATAAAGAACAGTAGACAGCCAGTAAAACTCCAGCACACCTCAATAAAGAACAGCAGACAGCCTGTAAAACTCCAGCACACCACACTAATGAGCTACAATGTGTCTGACTAATAGACCCCTGTGGCAGAGCAAAGCTCTGCCCTTTAAATTGGCAGGGATGGGGTTAACTTCCCCTACCTGCCTGGGTTTATTATGTTCAGGTGGCTGGGATTGATTAGTTGATTAGGTTGATTAACGATCAATCAGCACCCAGCCACCTGATATAAAAGGAGGCCTCTGCTTCTCATTTGGAGAGAGGGAGCTGAGGAAGCAGGTTGTTTTTTTTTTTCAAAAAAAAAAAAAAAAAAATCCCAAAAATTCCACAAAACAAAACAAAAATACTGCTCTGAGCCTCTAGGTGGCGCTATCCCACTTCTGACACCAAATGTGGCAGGCTGGCGAGTGGATAGAGGCCCAGAGACAGACTGCAGTTCAAAAAAATAACTATTTTATTATAAATAAACACAAAATGAAAGGGCACAAGGGCCAAAACAAAGCAATTTAAACACAAAAAAGATAAAAAGCAAAACTTACAAAAATAACAGTTTCCAGGCTGGGCAATGCCTTCACTGGATTCAAAATTTCTAAACAACCCAAAAAAAAAAAACAACCTGCTTCCTCAGCTCCCTCTCTCCAAATGAGAAGCAGAGGCCTCCTTTTATATCAGGTGGCTGGGCGCTGATTGATCGTTAATCAACCTAATCAACTAATCAACCCCAGCCACCTGAACATAATAAACCCAGGCAGGTAGGGGAAGTTAACCCCATCCCTGCCAATTTAAAGGGCAGAGCTTTGCTCTGCCACAACCCCATTGGGATAAAACACTGGATCAGGTGTTTAAAGGATTAGTAATTACAGCAGGAAGGCAATTCTGTGTGAAGTGGATCCAAAATTTTATCCAATCAAACTGTATGTTGTGTAGTAATACTACTAACACACTTCCCAAGGATTACAGTGTAATTATTATGGCGCCCCTATCAATGTACCAACCTTTAATGCTTTCAGTCCTGGTAGGACCTCAAGATCCCACCTTATCTTAGCACAGTCTGTTAACACATGCCTCCAGTCGTGTAGAAATATATGCAAAAATATAAAGGAGTTCCTTCTTCAGCGTGACACTAATAATGCAGGACTGAAATGAATAATGAACCCCAAGCAAAAGAGTGATGAAACCCCTGTGCAATCATTTAATAATGACACAGCAGATAATACAACAGCCTGTGACTTGGATCTATCACAGCTGCTTTCTGTTTTGTCACAAAGTAGTGAATTCAGTTGCATCCCAGGTTAAGTTTGGGCGTGTGTCTGTGTTGAGTCCTCTAAGTGAGAAGAAAGTGAGCTTGAAATATCCACATGGTCTTTGTGGTCCAGTGCTGTCATATAGCTCCGGTTCCACCTCTCACTGCTATTTTAAGTTAAAAGAGGCTGAGGCAGTTTGCCTTGTAGATCTGCACGGGTCACTGTTGCTGCTGCTGTTTAGTGAATTGTAGAAACACGCCATTCCTCCCCATAATGTTTCTTGATTGTTGATTTAAGAAATGGTAAACAACAGGGACAGAGAGATGGGGAGTACTCAAGTAGAGGCTGAAGTTCCAGCCTGGCTACACTCTGAAATCTCTTTGTAATTGTGCATCATGTAATTACATGTGGATTTAACAGCTTTGTTTTACGAAGAGCAGGGTGGCTGTATGTTTGAGGTAAACAATCGGAATAAGTTCAATAGACAATGTTTCTGCTCATGCCTTGGGCCGAACACTGGTGAAGGCATCAGATGAAACTCCTTTCACCCTAAATGGGTTTCATACATTCTGTTTGTAATATAGAATGATACACAGGTAATGGCTTTTAGTGACTTTGATACTCTTCAATTTTACTAGAATAATAAATCCACAACCACAGCCTCTTTATGGCCCTCCTACTGGATTATCTCTGTGTCTCTGCACTCTGAGCTGCTGTGTTTGCCCTGCAGACTCTCTGTGTCTCTGGACTCTGAGCTGCTGTGTTTGCCCTGCAGACTCTCTGACTCTCTGTGTCTCTGGACTCTGAGCTGCTGTGTTTGCCTGTGGACTCTCTGTGTCTCTGCACTCTGAGCTGCTGTGTTTACGTGTGGACTCTCTGTGTCTCTGCACTCTGAGCTGCTGTGTTTGCCTGTGGACTCTCTGTGTCTCTGCACTCTGAGCTGCTGTGTTTGCCCTGCAGACTCTGTGTGTCTCTGGACTCTGAGCTGCTGTGTTTGCGTGTGGACTCTCTGTGTCTCTGGACTCTGAGCTGCTGTGTTTACGTGTGGACTCTCTGTGTCTCTGGACTCTGAGCTGCTGTGTTTGCCTGTGGACTCTCTGTGTCTCTGCACTCTGAGCTGCTGTGTTTGCCCTGCAGACTCTGTGTGTCTCTGGACTCTGAGCTGCTGTGTTTGCGTGTGAACTCTCTGTGTCTCTGGACTCTGAGCTGCTGTGTTTACGCGTGGACTCTCTGTGTCTCTGCACTCTGAGCTGCTGTGTTTGCCCTGCAGACTCTGTGTGTCTCTGGACTCTGAGCTGCTGTGTTTGCGTGTGGACTCTCTGTGTCTCTGCACTCTGAGCTGCTGTGTTTGCCCTGCAGACTCTCTGTGTCTCTGCACTCTGAGCTGCTGTGTTTGCCCTGCAGACTCTCTGTGTCTCTGCACTCTGAGCTGCTGTGTTTGCCCTGCAGACTCTCTGTGTCTCTGCACTCTGAGCTGCTGTGTTTGCCCTGCAGACTCTCTGTGTCTCTGCACTCTGAGCTGCTGTGTTTGCCCTGCAGACTCTGTGTGTCTCTGGACTCTGAGCTGCTGTGTTTGCGTGTGGACTCTCTGTGTCTCTGCACTCTGAGCTGCTGTGTTTGCCTGTGGACTCTCTGTGTCTCTGCACTCTGAGCTGCTGTGTTTGCCCTGCAGACTCTCTGTGTCTCTGCACTCTGAGCTGCTGTGTTTGCCCTGCAGACTCTCTGTGTCTCTGGACTCTGAGCTGCTGTGTTTGCCCTGCAGACTCTCTGTGTCTCTGCACTCTGAGCTGCTGTGTTTGCGCTGTGGACTCTCTGTGTCTCTGGACTCTGAGCTGCTGTGTTTACGTGTGGACTCTCTGTGTCTCTGCACTCTGAGCTGCTGTGTTTGCCCTGCAGATTCTGTGTGTCTCTACACTCTGAGCTGCTGTGTTTGCCCTGCAGACTCTCTGTGTCTCTGCACTCTGAGCTGCTATGTTTGCCCTGCAGACTCTCTGTGTCTCTGGACTCTGAGCTGCTGTGTTTGCCCTGCAGACTCTCTGTGTCTCTGCACTCTGAGCTGCTGTGTTTGCCTGTGGACTCTCTGTGTCTCTGGACTCTGAGCTGCTGTGTTTGCATGTGGACTCTCTGTGTCTCTAGACTCTGAGCTGCTGTGTTTGCCTGTGGATTCTCTGTGTCTCTGCACTCTGAGCTGCTGTGTTTGCGTGTGGACTGCACATTAGAGATAAGAACCTGCCTCCCCGACTCGCTCCTTGTGTA
Organism: Polyodon spathula; assembly: GCF_017654505.1. Classification (NCBI taxonomy): domain Eukaryota; kingdom Metazoa; phylum Chordata; class Actinopteri; order Acipenseriformes; family Polyodontidae; genus Polyodon; species Polyodon spathula. Next base: position 145,031 of record NC_054543.1, on the reverse strand, counting down.
ATTAGGCTGCCTCTTACATAAGAAGCTGCTTTCAGATATTAAACGTGGGTGTTGATGCTGCTCATTAACCCTGTGCTGGGCTGCACCCTTCTTGTTCTCTCATCACACAGACACTCACACTGACACACATACACACACACACACACACACACACACACACACACGCACACTTACACACACACTCAAATTCAAATTCAAAGGTGCTTTATTGGCATGACTAACATCTGCAGTACTGCCAAAGCAATTACAGTACATAACAAGTGTAACAACATTTCGTACAAAAAAACATAGTATCAGTATTGCTAAAGTTTTGCACAATGAGATAGAATAAAAATAAAAGTATAGTACAGATTAAAGTAAATAAATAAAGCAATAATATGTTCATGATAATTTAAATGGTAAAGAAAATAATATTTACAATAACAGTAAATAATAATATCAATAATAACAACAGGGCAGTGAGATTTTTAATAGTGATAAAATGAATCGCAGTTAACAGAATATGAACCCCAGTGGTGCCTTAGTGTAGAGTGCTCACCCAGTGCCCCTCAGACTGGGACAGGTGGCCACTTACTGGGCAGCCAGCATGCAGGGTTTCTGCAGGATGCTTGTCTCATTTTGTGCAGTTCTGCTGACTGAGTGGACCCTCACTACCATAGAGCGCAATGGGCTGGATGGCACTGTCAAAAGTTTTGGATCAGATTCTAATGGGTATATTTGTTTTATCTAGCCTTCTTTTGATGGCTTAAGAACATAAGAAAGTTTACAAACGAGAAGAGGCCATTCGGCCCATCTTGCTCGTTTGGTTGTTAATAGCTTATTGTTCCCAGAATCTTGTCAAGCAGCTTCTTGAAGGATCCCAGGGTGTCAGCTTCAACAATATTACTAGGCAGTTGGTTCCAGACCCTCACTATTCTCTGTGTAAAAAAAGTGCCTCCTATTTTCTGTTCTGAATGCTATCTAATCTCCATTTGTGACCCCTGGTCCTTGTTTCTTTTTTCAGGTCGAAAAAGTCCCTTGGGTCGACCCTGTCAATACGTTTTAGAATTTTGAATGCTTGAATTAGGTCATCGCGTAGTTTTCTTTGTTCAAGACTGAATAGATTCAATTCTTTTAGCCTGTCTGCATATGACATGCCTTTTAAATCCAGTATAATTCTGGTCGCTCTTCTTTGCTCTCTTTCTAGAGCAGCAATATCCATTTTATAGTGAGGTGACCAGAACTGAACACAATATTCAAGATGAGGTCTTATTAATGCATTGTACAGTTTTAACATTACTTCCCTTGATTTAAATTCAACACTTTTCATTGTATAATTGAGTATCTTGTTGGCTTTTTTATAGCTTCCCCGCATTGTCTAGATGAAAACATTTCTGAGTCAACAAACTCCTATGTCTTTTTCATAGATTCCTTCTCCAATTTCAGTATCTCCCATATGATATTTATAATGCACATTTTTATTGCCTGTGTGCAGTACCTTACACTTTTCTCTATTAAAATGTTATTTGCCATGTGTCTTCCCAGTTCTGAATCTTGTCTAGATCATTTTGAATGACCTTTGCTGCTGCAACATTGTCACTCCTCCTATTTTTGTGTCATCTGCAAAATTAAGTTTTCTTACTATACCAGAACACTCACTCACTTACACACACTGACAAACAGACACTCACACTTACACACGCACACACCGACACTCACGCTGACAGACACAAACACGCACACTTACTCACTCACAGATACACACACACACACTCACTCACAGATACACACACTCACACTGACACACATAGACACTCAAACTTACACACGCATGCACACTTAAACACACACACTCACTTAATATCTGTTTAAACACTACAAGGACTTGGCCTGTGTCCTCATAAGGTAGGTTTTGTCACATTTTCCTTCCTTGCGGAGACTTTTTTGCAAGCACTATAAACCTGCCCACTCTCACAGACCCTCACAGACTCACTCACACCTCCTAGTGGATGAACGAAGTAGCACATCTCTTTTCCTGGAACACTATGTTACTCATGAAGTCCGCTACGGCAGCGTGTTGAGGGACAGGCTTGTGATTGCTCTCTGGAGTATCTGATGGACGTTCCCATTCTCAGAGGTTCATTTGAGGCCACAGAGATGCTTCTGAATCATCAGGATGTTGTGATTGAAACAGTGACTCTGAACGCGAAGCCAGCATTAAAAGTTATATTTCATGTATTAACTCAGTAGCTCTCTTACACCAGCTAGAGAGCGGAAATTTGTGCAAATGCAGAATCCTGTCCCATCACAGCTCTGTCACCCGTAGAGATGCTTTGAAGGAACGAGCACAGAAATACAGTATAGAGGGTACTTCTGTTCAGCGTAGTGCAGTGAAATGATCACATTCACTAGCAGTATGTGTTCCTGTATCTTAGAGATTATAGGGTTTATAGAAATGCCATCCCATAAAATAAAAGCACAGTAAGACTGTTTCTGCTTCTGCTTCTGCTTTCAGTAATTGGGAGCAGCTCTTTTTCTTGGCATCCTGCAAGTACATGACAATTTGTTTTGTGATTTTCATTGTAACAGCATGGTGATAAATAGTTCACTCATCTCTAAGCAATGCAGACCTTCCCAAAAGGATGAGTTCTGCTGGTCAGTGTGTGTGTGTGTGTTCAGATCCTGTTTGAATGTGTGTGTGTTCACATCCTGTTTGAATGTGTGTGTGTGTTCAGATCCTGTTTGAATGTGTGTGTGTTCACATCCTGTTTGAATGTGTGTG
>NC_054543.1:112270-137270 GCF_017654505.1 Polyodon spathula | reverse complement strand
CTACCAGGGATCAGTGAAGATCAAACTCCTGATTCATTGCACTCTGAGTATCTTTACCAGCGTCTACCAGGGATCAGTGATGATCAAACTCCTGATTTATGGCACTCTGAGTATCTTTACCCGCGTCTACCAGGGATCAATGAAGATCAAACTCCTGATTCATTGCACTCTGAGTATCTTTACCCGCGTCTACCAGGGATCAGTGAAGATCAAACTCTTGATTCATTGCACTCTGAGTATCTTTACCAGCGTCTACCAGGGATCAGTGATGATCAAACTCCTGATTCATTGCACTCTGAGTATCTTTACCAGCGTCTACCAGGGATCAGTGATGATCAAACTCCTGATTCATTGCACTCTGAGTATCTTTACCTGCGTCTACCAGGTATCAGTGAAGATCAAACTCCTGATTCATTGCACTCTGAATATCTTTACCAGCGTCTACCAGGGATCAGTGAAGATCAAACTCCTGATTCATTGCACTCTGAGTATCTTTACCAGCGTCTACCAGGGATCAGTGATGATCAAACTCTTGATTCATTGCTCTCTGAGTATCTTTATCAATGTCTACCAGGGATCAGTGATGATCAAACTCCTGATTCATTGCACTCTGAGTATCTTTAGCAATATCAGTCACAGATCAGTGATGATCAAACTCCAGATTCATTGCACTGTGAATATGGTCCATTACTCAGTGGTGAGAGATGCTCTTTTTTGAATTTGCTGCCCTTTCCAGCTAAGAGTCCTCGAGAACTGGAAAGGGCAGCAAATTCACAAGCAAGATGATTGAGTGCCTGTGCTGATTAATATACACAAGCAGTGTATTAATAGAATAGAGCTCATTAATATTAAATAGGGTGAGAGTTTTAACACACAGGGGGCAGTGCTGGACAGCTAAGGAAGGAGTGTTTCTGTATTAATAGAGCTTATTATTATTAAATAGGATGATAGTTTACACATACAGGGGACAGTGCTGGAGAGCTGAGGAAGGAGTGTTTTTAGGGTTCATTATTAAGGAGACGGGGCCTCTCTGTGTGACTCTCTATAAAAGTAACTTGTTGCAAAGTCTTTCTCAGCAACACATTCTACCTCAGAACTTGACCTCTTCTCTCCACCCTTTATATTCATGCCATGGTTCAATGACTCGTATCACTGAACAGAAAAGCAGGTTTGTTCAGGTTTAGGTTAAGTTTAAGGCAGTTTTAAAGATCTCTAAAGAGCCGCGGCCGGTCATTAAGATAGACCCCACTGCTGCGTCTCACTCGGACTATTTTTAGAAAAGGATATTCAGAGAAGTCCTTTCTTTTTGCTCAAGTTAGCCGCAGATTTATTGAGGGGCAGAGCGTGTCGCTTTGAGCACGAGCAATCTATCTGGGTGTCTGTACAGTGAGTGGAAGATGAATGTCCGTCTGTCTGGGTGTCTGTACAGTGAGTGGAAGATGAATGTCAGTCTGTCTGGGTGTCTGTACTGTGAGTGGAAGATGAATGTCAGTCTGTCTGGGTGTCTGTACAGTGAGTGGAAGATGAATACCAGGCTCTCTGGGTTTCAGTTCTGGTTGAAAGTCGCTACAGGGTAATTACAGAAGCCGCTCATTGTGAGGCATCAGAAATAAACAACAAATGAAAAGACCATTGAGGGAGTGACAAGTGTGTGGTTTGCTGGTTTTAAATCTTACACTATGTCAAAATCCGCCTGGGGCTTGTTGAATTAATGTCCAACTCAGGGCATAACACTCACTGGACACCACCCTCCCTAGTGTACTAATTCTCTAGTCTCTATGTTCACATTCATCACCCTCCCTAGTGTACTAACTCTCTAGTCTCTATGTTCACATTCACCACCCTCCGTAGTTACTAACTCTCTAGTCTCTATGTTCACATTCACTACTGACCTGCTGTGTTCCTTCTTGGCTTGCCAGCTAGGTAACTTTTATCACATTTGCAATGCTGAGCAGTGTAGATTGTGCTCTTAAATAATTAACATGAAGCTGACCTATTCATAAAAGATGCTTAAATGAGTACAAACTTCAAATTGAGTAAAGCTAAGAAACCCAATGGAAAAGGCTTTGCTTCACTTTCCATACTGGACTTATGCACTGGGTGTTGTTTTACTTTTGTTTTATTTCACTGTAGATGTTGTCAATAGCAGAAAGTTCTTGGCAGGTTGTAGAGGTGTGATGGTATTAATGCTCATGTTGTGGGGATGTGATGGTATTAATGCTCATGGCAGGTTGTGGAGGTGTGATGGTATTAATGCTCATGGCAGGTTGAAGGTGTAATGGTATTAATGCTCAGGTTGTAGAGGTGTGATGGTATTAATGCTCATGTTGTGGGGGTGTGATGGTATTAATCCTCAGGGCAGGTTGTGGAGGTGTGATGGTATTAATGCTCAGGTTGTGGGGGTGTAATGGTATTAATGCTCATGGCAGGTTGTGGAGGTGTGATGGTATTAATGCTCAGGTTGTGCAGGTGTGATGGTATTAATGCTCAGGTTGTGGAGGTGTGATGGTATTAATGCTCATGGCAGGTTGTGGAGTTGTGATGGTATTAATGCTCATGTTGTGGGGGTGTGATGGTATTAATGCTCATGGCAGGTTGTGGGGGTGTAATGGTATTAATGCTCAGGTTGTGGAGGTGTAATGGTATTAATGCTCATGGTAGGTTGTGGAGGTGTGATGGTATTAATGCTCAGGTTGTGGAGGTGTGATGGTATTAATGCTCATGGAAGGTTGTGGAGGTGTGATGGTATTAATGCTCAGGTTGTGGAGGTGTGATGGTATTAATGCTCAAGTTGTGGAGGTGTGATGGTATTAATGCTCAAGTTGTGGAGGTGTGAAGGTATTAATGCTCATGGCAGGTTGTGGAGGTGTGAAGGTATTAATGCTCATGGCAGGTTGTGGGGGTGTGAAGGTATTAATGCACAGGTTGTGGAGGTGTGATGGTATTAATGCTCATGGTTGTGGAGGTGTGATGGTATTAATGCTCAGGTTGTGGAGGTGTGATGGTATTAATGCTCAGGTTGTGGAGGTGTGATGGTATTAATGCTCATGGCAGGTTGTGGAGGTGTGATGGTATTAATGCTCATGTTGTGGGTGGTGTGATGGTATTAATGCTCATGGCAGGTTGTGGAGGTGTGATGGTATTAATGCTCAGGTTGTGGAGGTGTGATGGTATTAATGCTCATGGCAGGTTGTGGAGGTGTGATGGTATTAATGCTCAGGTTGTGGAGGTGTGATGGTATTAATGCTCATGTTGTGGAGGTGTGATGGTATTAATGCTCAGGTTGTGGAGGTGTGATGGTATTAATGCTCATGGCAGGTTGTGGAGGTGTGATGGTATTAATGCTCATGTTGTGGGGGTGTGATGGTATTAATGCTCATGTTGTGGGGGTGTGATGGTATTAATGCTCATGTTGTGGAGGTGTGATGGTATTAATGCTCATGGCAGGTTGTGGAGGTGTGATGGTATTAATGCTCAGGTTGTGGAGGTGTGATGGTATTAATGCTCATGGCAGGTTGTGGAGGTGTGATGGTATTAATGCTCATGTTGTGGAGGTGTGATGGTATTAATGCTCAAGGTTGTGGAGGTGTGAAGGTATTAATGCTCATGGCAGGTTGTGGAGGTGTGAAGGTATTAATGCTCATGGCAGGTTGTGGGGGTGTGAAGGTATTAATGCTCATGGCAGGTTGTGGGGGTGTGATGGTATTAATGCTCAGGTTGTGGAGGTGTGATGGTATTAATGCTCAGGTTGTGGAGGTGTGATGGTATTAATGCTCATGGCAGGTTGTGGGGGTGTGAAGGTATTAATGCTCATGGCAGGTTGTGGGGGTGTGATGGTATTAATGCACAGTTGTGGAGGTGTGATGGTATTAATGCTCAGGTTGTGGAGGTGTGATGGTATTAATGCTCATGGCAGGTTGTGGAGGTGTGATTGTATTAATGCTCAGGTTGTGGAGGTGTGATGGTATTAATGCTCAGGTTGTGGAGGTGTGATGGTATTAATGCTCAGGTTGTGGAGGTGTAATTGTATTAATGCTCATGTCAGGTTGTGGAGGTGTGATGGTATTAATGCTCAGGTTGTGGAGGTGTAATTATATTAATGCTCATGGCAGGTTGTGGAGGTGTGATGGTATTAATGCTCATGGCAGGTTGTGGAGCTGTGATGGTATTAATGCTCATGTTGTTGAAGTGTAATGGTATTAATGCTCAGGTTGTGGAGGTGTGATGGTATTAATGCTCAGGTTGTGGAGGTGTAATGGTATTAATGCTCATGGCAGGTTGTGGAGGTGTCATTGTATTAATGCTCAGGTTGTGGAGGTGTGATGGTATTAATGCTCAGGTTGTGGAGGTGTGATGGTATTAATGCTCAGGTTGTGGAGGTGTGATGGTATTAATGCTCAGGTTGTGGAGGTGTAATTGTATTAATGCTCATGGCAGGTTGTGGAGGTGTGATGGTATTAATGCTCAGGTTGTGGAGGTGTGATGGTATTAATGCTCATGTTGTGGAAGTGTAATGGTATTAATGCTCAGGTTGTGGAGGTGTGATGGTATTAATGCTCATGGCAGGTTGTGGAGGTGTGATGGTATTAATGCTCAGGTTGTGGAGGTGTGATGGTATTAATGCTCATGGTTGTGGAGGTGTGATGGTATTAATGCTCATGGCAGGTTGTGGAGGTGTGATGGTATTAATGCTCAGGTTGTGGAGGTGTGATGGTATTAATGCTCAGGTTGTGGAGGTGTGATGGTATTAATGCTCATGGCAGGTTGTGGAGGTGTGATGGTATTAATGCTCAGGTTGTGGAGGTGTGATGGTATTAATGCTCATGGCAGGTTGTGGAGGTGTGATGGTATTAATGCTCATGGCAGGTTGTGGAGGTGTGATGGTATTAATGCTCAGGTTGTGGAGGTGTAATGGTATTAATGCTCATGGCAGGTTGTGGAGGTGTGGTGATAACCACAACCTGAGAATTAATACCATCACACCTCCACAACCTGAGCATTAATACCATTACACTTCAACAACATGAGAATTAATATCATCACACCTCCACAACCTGCCATGGCAGGAACAGCCACTCCTGGAGCTGCTTGTTGTTTAAAGTGCTATTTCGAAGTTTTCTGTGCTAATTAATGGTTTTCAGAGCCATACAATCCAGATGCTAATGGTCCCTGAATGCTATAATTGTAATTTGAATCCAGACACAGTATCCTAAACAACAACATTACACATTGTAAGCACTTTGTTTACAATTCTGCCTTTCAAGTGTGGATGATTGTGTGGAGAGAGTTTTTCCATGCACTCTTTTGTTGAGCCATCAAGCGAAGCGAGTCAGCTCTCTTCTACAAACAGTGCAACACAATGCATTCACAAAGACCCATAGTTAAAATAAGGGACTCAACATGCTGGTGTGTTTGACAGTGACATAATGGGATTATAAAACTGATCTTACAAAGGGCTGAATTGTTTCAAACCCTATGAAGTGTAGAGATGGAGTGTGCCATCATAAGATTGTGTCACTAACTCACCCATGTTGGGCTGCAGCTGGACTGTACACTGCACACCGCTAGACCAACATTACCTGCAAAACAAAGCAGTACAAAATGCAAACTCGTGGAAGAACCATGTAAATGTGGACCCTTCTAGCATTCAGTAGCCTGCTCAGCTGTAATGCTTCTGCTTTGTGACGGTTTAGAAATGATCTCATTGGCACTCTATAGAGCAGAAGTCCTGATTAGATCCAATTAGACTTTTGACAGCATCAGCTACGAATTAATTTCCAACTACAAAAATTCAAGTTTAAAAAGTAGAAAAATTATTCTTATTTTATTATTGATGTCTGTTGTGGTAGTTTCTGTATCCAGGAGAAGAGGAACCAATCATAAAATATATTCTTCTTCTCTTTGGTGACGATGTAAAACTAGATATAGCATGAGCTGTGACCGCTGTCCCTGGATTCAAACTTCATCAGTTGAAAACAGAAACAACTTAATGTAAGATAAGATTTCCTAAACTTATGATATGATAGATACACAGTAACCATGTTCAAACAGAGCAGATACACAGTGAACATGCTGTCAGAGCAGATACACAGTGAACATGCTGTCAGAGCAGATACACAGTAAACATGCTGTCAGAGCAGATACACAGTAAACATGCTGTCAGAGCAGATACACAGTAAACATGCTGTCAGAGCAGATACACAGTAAACATGCTGTCAGAGCAGATACACAGTGAACATGCTGTCAGAGCAGATACACAGTGAACATGCTGTCAGAGCAGATACACAGTGAACATGCTGTCAGAGCAGATACACAGTGAACATGCTGTCAGAGCAGATACACAGTGAACATGCTGTCAGAGCAGATACACAGTGAACATGCTGTCAGAGCAGATACACAGTGAACATGCTGTCAGAGCAGATACACAGTGAACATGCTGTCAGAGCAGATACACAGTGAACATGCTGTCAGAGCAGATACACAGTGAACATGCTGTCAGAGCAGATACACAGTGAACATGCTGTCAGAGCAGATACACAGTGAACATGCTGTCAGAGCAGATACACAGTGAACATGCTGTCAGAGCAGATACACAGTGAACATGCTGTCAGAGCAGATACACAGTGAACATGCTGTCAGAGCAGATACACAGTGAACATGCTGTCAGAGCAGATACACAGTGAACATGCTGTCAGAGCAGATACACAGTAAACATGCTGTCAGAGCAGATACACAGTAAACATGCTGTCAGAGCAGATACACAGTGAACATGCTGTCAGAGCAGATACACAGTGAACATGCTGTCAGAGCAGATACACAGTAAACATGCTGTCAGAGCAGAAACACAGTGAACATGCTGTCAGAGCAGATACACAGTGAACATGCTGTCAGAGCAGATACACAGTGAACATGCTGTCAGAGCAGATACACAGTGAACATGCTGTCAGAGCAGATACACAGTGAACATGCTGTCAGAGCAGATACACAGTGAACATGCTGTCAGAGCAGATACACAGTGAACATGCTGTCAGAGCAGATACACAGTGAACATGCTGTCAGAGCAGATACACAGTAAACATGGTACAGGCACATGCTGCTCAGTAAATCTCAATCAATACTACTCTACAGTCAGAAGTGTGTTCTAATGCTGCCTCTAGTCTTATCACTATGCAATGCACTGATGAATGCAGTTCTTACAGGGCTCTCCTCACAGAGGTAACCTTACTGGAAATACTCAGCTCCTCTTAACATATTGCAAGCTTTTATTTATTTATGTATTTTTTTATATATTGTGTGAAGAGCAAAGACAGGCAGGTGTACATTGGTTGTGATTGGCTGAACAAAACCCATGGAGTCTGTGGTTGCCAGGACGACCATAATCACCTCTAATTAACAGCATCTAGCAAACCAGGCAAGTTGAGAGAGAGAGAGAGAGAGAGAGAGAGAGAGAGAGAGAGAGAGAGAGAGAGAGAGAGAGAGAGAGAGAGAGATAACACAGAATAAAGAAAATCAGGAGAAGCTTGGTGTTCTACTCCACTTGACAGGCTGTGCTGGGTGCTGTGGATCTGCTGTGCCAATAACAGGAAAGGAAAGCCCCTGGGATTGTGTCTCGAGCTGCAGGATACATATTCCCCGTGAAGGAGATAGGGCTGAACTGAAGAACTCCAGCAAGCCCCTTGGCTCTTTATAATGCTGTTGGATTTCTCAAGAGCAGCTGGTGCTTTTGCTGAAATTTGCTTTTTATCTTCATAGGAGACATGAAAAGCTATCTTTTTGAGGGGCTGTGGGTTCAGTTTTAAGAGAAGAGTTGTTTTATAAAACTGAAGAAAATAAACCAGGACACAACAACAAATGAAGACAGGACAAGTCCATTTCAGTTCAGTTTTAATAGACTTTTAGCAGCTTTTTTAAATGTAATTCGCCTCAAGCGGCCATTTCTGCAGGTGTCCTTGAGAAACTGTGTGTGACCTTCGTTTCCACACCTTTACACGAGAAACCTTCCACAGACAGACAAGCACCTGCTGCAGAGGGCTAGACTGTTCACAGGGACAGCATTTTAAAATCCTATTCAATGTGTAAACCATTACTTCACTTGTCTTGAGGGGATTGCACTACCAGCTGCCCTATCCCCAACAAATAGGAGTTCTATTGCATGTCTGTTTCGTTTAACCTTCAGATTCTATCATTTGAAGGTAGCTTTAACTCTCCCCTCTCCTCATTGGTGACTGAAGAAAAGAGATGCAGTAATAATCTACAGGAGGACACTGACTCTGTAGAGCAGCACCCTGCTATAATCTACAGGAGGACACTGACTCTGTAGTGCAGCACCCTGCTATAATCTACAGGAGGACACTGACTCTGTAGTGCAGCACCCTGCTATAATCTACAGGAGGACACTGACTCTGTAGTGCAGCAGCACCCTGCTATAATCTACAGGAGGACACTGACTCTGTAGTGCAGCAGCACCCTGCTATAATCTACAGGAGGACACTGACTCTGTAGTGCAGCACCCTGCTATAATCTACAGGAGGACACTGACTCTGTAGTGCAGCACCCTGCTATAATCTACAGGAGGACACTGACTCTGTAGTGCAGCACCCTGCTATAATCTACAGGAGGACACTGACTCTGTAGTGCAGCACCCTGCTATAATCTACAGGAGGACACTGACTCTGTAGTGCAGCACCCCCTGCTATAATCTACAGGAGGACACTGACTCTGTAGTGCAGCACCCTGCTATAATCTACAGGAGGACACTGACTCTGTAGTGCAGCACCCTGCTATAATCTACAGGAGGACACTGACTCTGTAGTGCAGCACCCTTCTATAATCTACAGGAGGACACTGACTCTGTAGTGCAGCACCCTGCTATAATCTACAGGAGGACACTGACTCTGTAGAGCAGCACCCTGCTATAATCTATAGGAGGACACTGACTCTGTAGTGCAGCAGCACCCTGCTATAATCTACAGGAGGACACTGACTCTGTAGTGCAGCAGCACCCTGCTATAATCTACAGGAGGACACTGACTCTGTAGTGCAGCAGCACCCTGCTATAATCTACAGGAGGACACTGACTCTGTAGTGCAGCACCCTGCTATAATCTACAGGAGGACACTGACTCTGTAGTGCAGCAGCACCCTGCTATAATCTACAGGAGGACACTGACTCTGTAGTGCAGCACCCTGCTACTATAATCTACAGGAGGACACTGACTCTGTAGTGCAGCACCCTGCTATAATCTACAGGAGGACACTGACTCTGTAGTGCAGCACCCCTGCTATAATCTACAGGAGGACACTGACTCTGTAGTGCAGCAGCACCCTGCTATAATCTACAGGAGGACACTGACTCTGTAGTGCAGCAGCACCCTGCTATAATCTACAGGAGGACACTGACTCTGTAGTGCAGCACCCTGCTATAATCTACAGGAGGACACTGACTCTGTAGTGCAGCACCCTGCTATAATCTACAGGAGGACACTGACTCTGTAGTGCAGCACCCTGCTATAATCTACAGGAGGACACTGACTCTGTAGTGCAGCACCCTGCTATAATCTACAGGAGGACACTGACTCTGTAGTGCAGCAGCACCCTGCTATAATCTACAGGAGGACACTGACTCTGTAGTGCAGCACCCTGCTATAATCTACAGGAGGACACTGACTCTGTAGTGCAGCACCCTGCTATAATCTACAGGAGGACACTGACTCTGTAGTGCAGCACCCTGCTATAATCTACAGGAGGACACTGACTCTGTAGTGCAGCACCCTGCTATAATCTACAGGAGGACACTTACTCTGAGCTGACAGGACGCAGTTGTATTTGTGCTGGGAGCTGGACAGAGGTCTTTAACACACATTGCAGGATGAGTCGGTGCAGACGAAGGTGTCGGAGACAGCTGCTCGAAGTGGCGCGGTACTTTTACCGGTTTGTCACAGGAACACTTACTCAAGGTAGGAAGAATCTGTGTGCTTTCTTTCTCTTTAAATTCTTTAATCAATGTTTGAATGCAGTTGTAATTTGGTGGTTCTGTGTCGTGAGTAATGTGCTTTGATAATATCATAGTGGCTCTCTTTTAAATGAACAGCACGTCTAACTGGGGAGTGGGGTATTTTTTGTTGGCATGTCAGTGTCTTTGTATGTTTCACTCCAGGAAAACATTCAAAGGCAAACAAGCCTGGACTTTATTTCAGGACTCGTCTCTGGTCCTTTTCTAATAGTTAGAATTGGGAATGTTAGTCTGGATGGGTTTTTTATTGCTGTAATACTGTATGTAGCAGCACTGGGTTCAATGGTTTTTTATTGCTGTATATAGCAGCACTGGGTTCAATGGTTTTTTATTGCTGTATATAGCAGCACTGGGTTCAATGGTTTTTTATTGCTGTTTATAGCAGCACTGGGTTCAATAGTTTTTTATTGCTGTATGTGGATGGGATCACGAGCCATAGCTGGACTTGCAATGCATTTGGGACTGTCCTGTATTCCTGTATACTGGGAAATGGTAGCAAAGAACACTCTTTATTCTCTGTTTCCTGGGACCCAGCAGCAATCTCTCATGCAGTTTCATGAGCTTTAGATTTCTAGGGGCAATAGAAACAAAGAATGAGGCCACTGCTGATGTCAGGGCTACTTCTATTTGACACTTGATTTGCATTTGAAAGGATGTTAGCCTACAGGATGTATAGCGCACAGGTTTGCTGCACTAGGATCTCTTTTGTTAATAAGCAGCTGCTTCGCTTGAAGAGGTACAGTCTTGCAAAACATTAATTGTTTGTTTTTGTAAGAACTGATATCAGTTAAGACGGTTGTTTTTGTGGCTGAGGATCTGTTTGTGCACACATGAAAGCACTCTGTATGTTCTGAACAGTAAGCAAATCTGATACTTACTGTCGGCAGCCCTGTGGTGAGAGCTGTGGGACTGGGAGGTGGTGTGACCCTGTGGTTAGAGCTGTGGGACTGGGAGGTGGTGTGACCCTGTGGTTAGAGCTGTGGGACTGGGAGGTGGTGTGACCCTGTGGTTAGAGCTGTGGGACTGGGAGGTGGTGTGACCCTGTGGTGAGAGCTGTGGGACTGGGAGGGTTAGAGCTGTGGGACTGGGAGGTGGTGTGACCCTGTGGTTAGAGCTGGGGACTGGGAGGTGGTGTGATCCTGTGGTGAGAGCTGTGGGACTGGGAGGTGGTGTGACCCTGTGGTGAGAGCTGTGGGACTGGGAGGTGGTGTGACCCTGTGGTGAGAGCTGTGGGACTGGGAGGTGGTGTGACCCTGTGGTTAGGGCTGTGGGACTGGGAGGTGGTGTGACCCTGTGGTTAGAGCTGTGGGACTGGGAGGTGGTGTGACCCTGTGGTTAGAGCTGTGGGACTGGGAGGTGGTGTGACCCTGTGGTTAGAGCTGTGGGACTGGGAGGTGGTGTGACCCTGTGGTTAGAGCTGTGGGACTGGGAGGTGGTGTGACCCTGTGGTTAGAGCTGTGGGACTGGGAGGTGGTGTGACCCTGTGTGAGAGCTGTGGGACTGGGAGGTGGTGTGACCCTGTGGCCTCCTCTCGCTTGTAAACTTTCTTATGTTCGTTGGAGACAGGACCTCCAAACCGAGCTGGGCCAGGGTGCAGAGTGGGTGCGGGTGGAGGAGGAGAACGACTAAAGATGGAAGCTCCAGAAGTCCTGATGGACAGGACAGGCTTCTTGTATTTAATCTCCCTGGATGACAGTAATCATCTTGAAGACCGCTTGAGAGCCTGCTTAACATCCAGTCTGACTCCCAGCAGGACCTGTCATCATCTTTTATGGATATTATCCAATGGCTGAACTGTACAACTTCAGTGTTATGTTTTAAATCCTAAAATATGCTGGCATTTTATGAGCAGGTTTTTTTTTTATATATTGCAGATTTTGTTACTTTGACTTATTTTTGAAGTTGTGTTGCTGAAGCGTGGGAAGGAATATGATGTGTGTGTGTGTGTGTTTACGTGTGTATGTGTGCGTGTGTTTCTTTACGTGTGTGTGTGTGTGTGTGAGAGAGTATTCGTGTGACAGAACTGTAGTGTGTAGCAGAGCTCCACAATGAATCTTTGTTATGACAGTTTGTATTTATACAGTGTGCAAGTGAGTCAGAACTTGTGAAATATTGTTCTGTAGTCACACTTTTCAATTGAATAACTTACCACACCGGTAGCATTGTTAGAACTGTAAGATCCGTGACATTTCTGAGTGAGACTGAGAAAGTAATAATTGCACGGGGTGTTTTTTTAGCAGCACAGCTGCAGATGAATGTGAAGAGATTTTGACATGCTCTTTCTTAATTTGCACCTCCGTTCTACTGCTGATTGCAGGGCTGTGTTGTTGTCTCCCAGTGTGCTCTGCAGAGGGGATTGGGGGTGGGGTGTGTGTGTGTTTTGGGGTTGTGGTTGTTGGGTTTGGGTTGGGGTTGTGTGGGTTGGGGGTGGGGTGTGTGTGTTTTGGGATTGGGGTTGGTGTGTGGGTTGGAATGAGGATGGGGTGGGGTGTGTGTGTGTTGGGTTTGGGATGGGGTTGTGTGGGTTGGGGGTGGGGTGTGTGTGTTTTGGGATTGGGGTTGGTGTGTGGGTTGGAATGAGGATGGGGTGGGGTGTGTGTGTGTTGGGTTTGGGATGGGGTTGTGTGGGTTGGGGGTGGGGTGTGTGTGTTTTGGGATTGGGGTTGGTGTGTGGGTTGGAATGAGGATGGGTGGGGTGTGTGTGTTGGGTTTGGGTTGGGGTTGTGTGGGTTGGGGGTGGGGTGTGTGTGTTTTGGGATTGGGGTTGGTGTGTGGGTTGGAATGAGGATGGGTGGGGTGTGTGTGTTGGGTTTGGGTTGGGGTTGTGTGGGTTGGGGGTGGGGTGTGTGTGTTTTGGGATTGGGGTTGGTGTGTGGGTTGGAATGAGGATGGGGTGGGGTGTGTGTGTGTTGGGTTTGGGATGGGGTTGTGTGGGTTGGGGGTGGGGTGTGTGTGTTTTGGGATTGGGGTTGGTGTGTGGGTTGGAATGAGGATGGGGTGGGGTGTGTGTGTGTTGGGTTTGGGTTGGGGTTGTGTGGGTTGGGGGTGGGGTGTGTGTGTTTTGGGATTGGGGTTGGTGTGTGGGTTGGAATGAGGATGGGTGGGGTGTGTGTGTTGGGTTTGGGTTGGGGTTGTGTGGGTTGGGGGTGGGGTGTGTGTGTTTTGGGATTGGGGTTGGTGTGTGGGTTGGAATGAGGATGGGGTGGGGTGTGTGTGTGTTGGGTTTGGGATGGGGTTGTGTGGGTTGGGGGTGGGGTGTGTGTGTTTTGGGATTGGGGTTGGTGTGGGGTTGGAATGAGGATGGGGTGGGGTGTGTGTGGGTGTGTGTGGGTTTGGGTTGGGGATGGGGTTGTGGGTTGGGGGTGGGGTGTGTGTGTTTTGGGGTTGGGGTTGGTGTGTGTGTTGGGGTTGGTGTGTGGGTTAAGGTTGTGCGTGTGTGTTGAGGTTGGGATGGGGGTGGGGTGTGTGTGTGTTTTGGGGTTGGGGTTGGTGTGTGGGTTGGGGTTGTTGTGGGGTGTGTATGTGTTTTTGGATTGGGGTTGGTGTATTGGTTGGGGGTCGGTGGTGTGTGTATTTTAGGTCTGGGGTCGGTGTATGGGTTGGGGTTGGGGTTGGGTGTGTGTGTCTTGGGGTTGGGGTTGGTGTGTGGATTGGGGGTGGGGTGTGAGTGTGTTTTGGGGTTGGGGTTGGAGTGCGGGTTGGGGTTGGGAATGGTTGGGGTGTGTGTGTGTTTTGGAGTTGGGGTTGGTGTGTGGGATGGTGTTGGGGCTGGGGTGTGTGTGTTTTGGGATTGGGGTTGGTGTGAGGGTTGGGGTTGGGGGGTGGGGTTTGTGTGTGTTTTGGAGTTTTCTTATGTTTGTGGGTTGGGGTTGGGATGGGTTTAGGTGTGGTGTGTGTGTGTTATGGGGTTGGGTTTGGTTTGTTGATTAGGGTTGGTGTGTGAGTTGGTGTTGGGGATGGTTGGGGGTTGGGTGTGAGTGTGTTTTGGGGTTGATATGTGGGTTGCGGTTTGGGGTGGTTGGGGGTGGGGTGTGTGTGTTTTGTGGTTGGGGTTGGCTGGGGGTTGGTTTTGTGTGTGTTTTGGGGTTGGGGTTGGTGTGTGTTGGTTTGGTTTGCTGTTTGAGTTGGGGAGTTTTAGGGTTTGTGAGCATGGGCCAGTTGAGGCAACTCTTTGCATGATGACATTATGAGTTACTCGCTGCATTCTGAATTGAACTGTGTCCTTCGGCCTCCAGCCCCTCAACTCCCCTCCAGATGAATGTGAAAAATGAAAGTGGCATCCATCATGTGGATTCACGCCTTCACATCCTCCAGAAATAACTGCCTATTAGTGTCTGCCTGCTGGGGGCCTGGTCCGTGTGGGAGGGAGGGAGTAGAGGCAGACGACAGCCCCTCGCTTCATGACAGTCTCTTGAAGCTTTGATTAATCGTTCGGTCAGGATGTGAAAATCTCTACCTTCCTCTCCCGAGAGGTGCCCTGCTGTCATATATGAAAGTGGATTTCTGCAGGCTCCAAAAGCATAGACAACGCTTGTCATTTTCTTTTGACTTGCTGGGACGTTATTTACAGATAAAGTCCTCATGCTGAACAGTGATAAGATGATACATTTATACAAGGTAGCCCTTTTTAACTTGCAGGCTTGTTTCCCCTGAGGCTTGTGGGTAATTAAGGTTCGTTTTTCCTCTGTGACAGTCGTACAGCAGCAGGTCCTTGGAGAGATTTTTGCCCAGTAACTATGAACTATAAATATTCTTTATATTCTTTTTCTCTGTGCTGTCTGTCTCCAGGATGACTACTGTTTTTGACCCACTTCTAAATTTGCAACACTAAAAATAGGGTTTGAAAACAAACCACTAATAAAGTATGGGTGCCTGCATTCACTTAGGGTTTTCTTTCTTGGAAGTTTTGAAAAACAAACTTTTTAATTTGTATTTTGTATTATTCGTATTATTTTTTTTCACGATAGCGGATGAAGAGAAGCATAACAATCTGATGCACACATCCTCTCAAAGGAGGTACTACAGGTTATGAAGAGATTATAAATCTCATGCATTAGTGAGAAATATGTAATGCTGTATCAAGCAACACACATTGCTTAATGTATGCAGTATTACAGTACATACTGCATTGTAGATAATATAGATTTATTCTAGTATAGACATGAGTAGGAATAGTTGCAGGACAGGCATTGAAATTAAAATCCCTTCTATTGAGTATTGAAAGCAAGGATCAGGCAGAGCTACAGAGCGCTAGCTATTGTATTAACTGAGTATTGAAAGCATGGGTCAGGCAGAGCAACGCAGCTCTAGCTATTGTACTGACTGAATATTGAAAGCATGGGTCAGGCAGAACAATACAGAACTAGCTATTGTAGTGACTGAGTATTGAAAGCATGGGTCAGACAGAGCAACACAGAGCTAGCTATTGTATTGACATCTTGGACCATTACAGACTCTGGGATGTAGAGTAAGAGCAGTGCCCAGCCACAGCTGAGAACCATTATCATGTCTTAGCTGGGATTAACAGAAATGGAGGCGTCATGTGGTGCTGATCCACATTCTAAGAGGGTTTAAGGGCTAATCTGTTTACCGGCTGAAAAACACACAGTTTTTAAAGATGAAAACAAAAAGGCTTCACACAGTACCTTTTAGTATGATTGAATACACCATCAATCGGGCTCTCCATACAGCAGCAGCCTCATAGAGACTGTCTGCCCGCTTTAAATACCCTGCACCTGGCTTTGATTTACAATGATAGCCAGGTGCAGGTGAGAATCAACCATTAAATAAATTATCAAAAATACACATGTATTTAGGTAGGGAGGATATTAACGCCCTCCCTGCTGTGCTACGATATCTATATATCTATATATCTATCTATCTATATATATATATATATATATATATATATATATATATATATATATATATATATATATATATGGTACAGGAGTCGAGGTCACCAATTTAGGTCGAGAATCAAGTAACCACGTTGAAGTGAAAGGTGAAATGCGTGGACCTCTCGCTCCCCTTTGCTCCTTGCCGTCATTTATTTAAAAGCTAGAAAAAGCAAGACTGATCTGACCTTTAGCTTTGAGCTGCTTTGGTCATGCTAGGCTTGTGTTAGTGAAATCCACAGGAGAGTGAGGTCTGCTGGTGTCCCCACTTAGCTCTCTCTCCTTCCTGTGGGGCAGTCCCAGAGGACCTGAGCCTGTCTCCTCACATTAGCCATCCAGCCCTGACACCAAATGAAAACGGGGACACTCTGCCCTTCAAGGACTGCCAGTGAACTTCACAGACTGCAGCCCAGCAACCCTTTCAATGAGGGCACACCTACTTTCACACTGCTGCTACCCACTCATCTCCTGCTGTGAGGCAGTCTGCTTTGACAATGCAAATCTCCAAGGCTCTCTGCTGTAACACCTCTTACAATCTATTGTCACGCTGTCCTGTAATGCTACCTCATATGTGATGATGCTAATCAAAAATATCTTCATGGTAAAAACTAGACGTTCAGCAGCATTGCTGAGACCTTGTTGCCAGAAGCATTCCAACCTTCGTCGACATGAGGGACATGAAATATGAAGTGCTGAACATCCCAGAGCAGCAGAGAATTGAATATCAAACTAGTGAAAGATAGCTGTATGCAGAAGCTGTTCGCTCGTCTCAAATTTTCTTCTTCTTGTGTATCAGTGTGGTCTACAAAATCCACTGATCACTGGCTCTCTCTTTACGTGTTGCACTCCACTCCCAATTACTGCTAGCATGCCTTTCTCTGTATCTAGGAACAGTAGCTTTGGAGCTACAGGAGCTCAGGAGGAATCACTTTGCAACGCTGCAGACACTGCTGGGAATGCAAGGTGTTGTGATGGAAGTGAGAGAATGTAATTGTGAAGCAGCAGCCGTGCTTGCAACAGAGCTCGCTTGGAGATATAAGAGCTAATCCTACACTTCTCTCTGTGAGCGAGTCTGTGGGGAGGGGCCTGCAGTTTAGAGGTACAGGCACTAGGGGGAGTGAGAGCACCTACACCCCTCTCCTCTCTGTGAGCGAGAGTGTGGTTCAGAGGTACAGGCACTAGGGGGAGTGAGAGCACCTACACCCCTCTCCTCTCTGTGAGCGAGACTGTGGTTCAGAGGTACAGGCACTAGGGGGAGTGAGAGCACCTACACCCCTCTCCTCTCTGTGAGCGAGACTGTGGTTCAGAGGTACAGGCACTAGGGGGAGTGAGAGCACCTACACCCCTCTCCTCTCTGTGAGCGAGACTGTGGTTCAGAGGTACAGGCACTAGGGGGAGTGAGAGCACCTACACCCCTCTCCTCTCTGTGAGCGAGACTGTGGTTTAGAGGTACAGGCACTAGGGGGAGTGAGAGCACCTACACCCCTCTCCTCTCTGTGAGCGAGACTGTGGTTCAGAGGTACAGGCACTAGGGGGAGTGAGAGCACCTACACCCCTCTCCTCTCTGTGAGCGAGACTGTGGTTCAGAGGTACAGGCACTAGGGGGAGTGAGAGCACCTACACCCCTCTCCTCTCTGTGAGCGAGACTGTGGTTTAGAGGTACAGGCACTAGGGGGAGTGAGAGCACCTACACCCCTCTCCTCTCTGTGAGCGAGACTGTGGTTCAGAGGTACAGGTGAGCCTGTCTGTGCTCAGAGAACACATTGCTGCCTTTTAAACTGCAGCACTGAATCCATCGAAATGTATTAACCGGGAGCCATTCTCAGCAATCTTCCCTACAGGACTTATGCGCTGGATTTAAAAATATTATCGATCTCAAGACTGCTTTGCTTGGATGGAAATAATATTAGTTTCTAACCTTCTATTTAATTATGGATTAGTTTGTCACGCACCTTGCTTTCCTGGAAGACAATGATGCAGCGGACAGCCTGTAAACTAGACGCAGCTTTCACAGAGCCAGTTATGTGTGGTCTGGAACAGGTCTGTATTTTCTAGTTTAATAATACCATTTATTCAGAGGTACTAATTCACAAGTGCACCTTTTCAGCATTTCAAGAAACACACTTAAGAGAAGATTGTGAAGGATTGTGAGGGCTGTATCATGCGAGCCCTGTGATGAATACAACTGCACTGAGAGCAGGAACCCCTGGTCTGTGCAACAGTTTCATTCTGCCCCCTCTCCCCATGAAAGACAAGGGGAACTCAGAGAAGATACTTAGAAATTGCTGTTCTAATAACAGTTCAGGATACAAATAGGCAAAAATTCAGTCAGTGTACTACCCCTGACTGGCCAACAGAGGGGACTGTAAGTCTGTATTTAACCAGAGAGCTGTTGCATTGAATACCTCTCCAGAAATACTTTCAATAATTGTTGCTCCATTTCTCCCTCTGTTCAAGCCTTCTTTTTATAACAAATCATGCCCTTAACATATGAGCTTGTTTTTTTCCTGTTATACTTAAACAGCAGTCTGTTCAAACATGTTGCATGTCTTCATTTTACAGACACGCTAGTTACATTTCTCTATGGGGTCTATTACTGTACATACAATAGGTCAAGGGTTCCCAACCTTTTTGGGTGTGCGGACCCCTATTCAACGTCCAAAGGTTTTGCCCACATGCTACTATGTTGCTATAGTGACACGCACTTATATGGAAAACTGATTAGCGTAATAAACAAAGGAATAGTGCACTCCAGAATCTGCTCCAGAAGCTGACCCCCCAATAACGATCTCCAAAATATCGATTTCTGCTTACCAATGTACAGTATTTGCACTTTCTGCCAACATTGACACTGACAAACTGAACCTGTCCCTCATAATGACGTGCAGTAGCGTGGGTATGCATATGTTCCCGTAACACGAAGTAAGGACGTGTGTGCATTCATGAACAGTTGACAAAGTACAGTCAGACGAAAAGAAACACTTAAAGTAGCACAAAATTGAAACGATGGACATTCACAAACGATTCTTGCTCGTTTGGTTGTTAGTATCTTATTGATCTCAGAATCTCAAGCAGCTTCTTGAAAGATCCCAAGGTGTCCGCTTCAACAACATTACTGGGAAGTTGGTTCGAGATCCTCACAAATATCTAAAAAAGTGCCTCCTATTTTCTTTTCTGAATTCCCCTTTATCTAATCTCCATTTGTGACCCCTGGTCCTTGTTTCTTTTTTCGGGTCAAAAAAGTCCCTTGGGTCTTCATTGTCAATACCTTATAGAACTTTGAATGCTTGAATCAGATTAGCGCGTAGTTTTTGTGTAATTTAACCAGCAAAAATGAAATAGCACCAAAACTGCAGCTGTGTGTACAGTACCAACGTCTTGCACCCGTCCGACACGTCCCAGGGGACATGTTTTGAGAACAATGCTTTAAAAAAAAAAAAAAAAAAAACATTGGGTCATAAGTTAAAAGAACTTTACCACTTGTACGCATTATCCTCAAACAGTTTGCTGTATATTGAGTAGCTAAATGTATGAGAATGTATTAATATTGAGTCGAACTAAATCACAATTCTCAGTATGTATCGCTGTGATGGCGCATTTTTCGTTACCTTGTTTCTGTTGCAATGTGTCATTATTTCATGGCTATTTGGTTCATTTTTACTAGTTATTCCTCTCCAAAGAACCACCGGTCTAATTCTGTTTCACATCTTTAGTTCTATATTCGGCAAGTTGCAAGCGTATGATGTGAATTACATTGCAGTTGCAACTCGCCGGCATACTTACAAAAAAAAAATTAAAAAAAAATACAGTGTAACCATATATGTGAACCACATTACAGCGACAGGTTATACATTCTGCCTATAATTATTTGCACTGTGAAATTGGGGGCTTCCCTGCGTGAAGAGGTTATCATTAGTGTGCTTTCCCCTGTGATGGCCATGCGGACGCCTAGGGGTCCAGGTTGGGAATCATTGCAATAGACGAAGCTTGTTGGTAAAAGCAAATAATTGTTGTGTCTGTTGTGATTATTTAATTAATCATACCAACACCATGAATGTTTCATGAGGGAGATCTATAGAAACAAAATGGAATGGAAAATGTACAAATGACTTCCAATACCAGACCATTGTCGCCCCATGTGTACTCGCAGGCTTATGAAAGCAGACTGCCTGTGGTGAATGTGTGTGGGTTTGAGGGTAGGAATCGGGTCTTGCCCACACTTGAAGGGTTATTTAGAATAACTGTAGTCAGGTGACCCCTAGGAATCAGTGTAATAAGCACACTGGGCTCCAAGTCTGCACTTGTCGTAAGTTGTTCATGACATTAAAACATTAGCCACCAGTTGTTTCTTCATAGTTTTTCTCCAGCATAAAATAAAAACACAGGGGTCTCCCGAGTGGTGCATCTGGTAAAGGCAGTCTGAGTGGAGTGCAGGATGCGCCTGGAGGTCGCCAGTTCGAGTCCAGGCTATTCTATTGCCGACTATAGACGGGAGCTCCCAGGGGGCACCACATAGAATTTTCTGAGCACCGGTCGGGGGTGAGGGTGGGGGTGCTTAGGTCGACCAGGGTGTCCTCGGCTCACCACACAGCAGCGACCCCTGTAGTCTGGCCAGGCACCTGCATGCTTGCCTGTAAGCTGCCTAGAGCTACATTGTCCTCCGACGTTGTAGCTCTGAGGTCGGCTGACGGCACACGCTTCAGAGGACAGTGTGTGTTCATCTTCGCAGGGCTGATAGCGGTGAGCTGAGCCTCAACATAATTGGATATGCCAAATTGGTAGAAAATAATAAAATAATTGGTGATTTACTGAATTTAAAAAAAAATAACACAGCTTCTATTAGCACTGTAATGAGAGGTGCATTCATTGACAGAAACCTATATCCAATTACTGTAATTATGATTAAACACAGTTCTGTACTGATACTTCATTGCCATGGCACTGTCTCCTGCTCTGTCAGATGGAACAAGTTAATGCTTCACGCTCCTAAAAAGAATTGTGCGTTTCTGCTTTGATTAATTTAACCAGTGCGTTTCTGCTTTGATAATGTTAAACTGTGTTTCTGCTTTGATAAAGTTAACCAGTGCGTTTCTGCTTTGATAATGTTAAACTGTGTTTCTGCTTTGATAAAGTTAACCAGTGCATTTCTGCTTTGATACAGTTAACCAGTGCGTTTCTGCTTTGATAAAGTTAACCAGTATTTCTGCTTTGATAATGTTAAACTGCGTTTCTGCTTTGGTAAAGTTAACCAGTGCGTTTCTGCTTTGATAAAGTTAAACTGTGTTTCTGCTTTGATAAAATTAACCAGTGCGTTTCTGCTTTGATAAAGTTAACCAGTGCGTTTCTGCTTTGATAAAGTTAACCAGTGCGTTTCTGCTTTGATAATGTTAAACTGTGTTTCTGCTTTGATAAAGTTAACCAGTGCGTTTCTGCTTTGGTAAAGTAGGAGTTCATTAAAGAAGACTCTCGGAGGCTCATGCTCTTCTGTGCTCTAGCTTGTTCACACAGCTGCTGGATTGCAAGCAGACAGCAGGCTGGTGCTTTTACTGTGGGAAGTTTATGAAGTGCTGCATTGAGACCTGGAAAATTTCAAGGACATGTCTGCCCAACAGCAGAGATGAGAAATAGATGGAAGTCTCCTCTGAGTCTTTAACAGAAAGAGACGCTGTTTCAAATCTATCTGCTGTGCGAATGCCTAATAACCCAACGGAACTGAAATGAATACAAATACCAAAAAATAGACCAAGTAGGCGGACGGACTTGTCTGTACCTTTAAGATATGTGTTCTCTACATGATTGGTTCTTACTAATTTTATAAATAGGTCACAACTGATATGAAAATGTTTGATTGGAAGCTATTTGTCAGAAGTTTTAATTATAGTTAGCAGACTTGTGATTCTGTATGATTAGCTATAGAAACAGGGACGATGTAAGGGGGTCTCTCTCTCTCTCCCTCTCTCTCTCTCTCTCTCTCTCTCTCTCTCTCTCTCTCTCAATGCACATAGGTATGAGTTACGTGATGAATAGCTACAGACATACTATCGATATCTTTGTCACTGATACATTCCCCCTCCTCTCTCTCTCTCCCTCTCTCTCTCTCTCTCAACATGCAGACTTGTGATTCTGTATGATTAGCTATAGAAACAGGGGCAGGGGGCCACTCTCTCTATCTCAACGAGCAGACTTGTGATTCTGTATGATTAGCTATAGAAACAGGGGCAGGGGGCCACTCTCTCTATCTCAACGAGCAGACTTGTGATTCTATATGATTAGCTATGCTGTCCCTTGTGTCAGCTGTCTGTTTCCTGAGCTGTGACCTTGACTCTGACAAGCCCTCACTGTACTAAAGGATGAGTAGGCCTACTTTTATAAGTTGTTCAGAAGACAAAGCCATGAATAATGCAGAACTGGAAGTTATGCTGCCTTGTTCTTTTTATCTAGGGCATGGAAAGCCATGGCAGTGTGCTCCAATGAGCAGAATGGTTCACTAGCTACGTGTGATTGTGGCTGATCGTTGGTGCACAGCAGTCCTGATACTGTGCCTGCAAGCTTCTGGGGCTCTTGTGTCTGTAGTGGTGTGTTCAGGGAATGTTCCTCTGTTTATGAAGTTTCTTTGAAAAGTGACACAGAACAGAAATAACAGGTTATTTGTTATTCCCTTGCTGTATTTTGATTGCATCCATAACTCAGGGAGTTGAGGGATCCCTTGTTGTTTTTGAAAAGACCACAATGCATTCCGAATTCGATTCAGACACCGAGGGGCAATCTGCCAGGAAACTGTTTCATAATAAGAATAGGTGCAACACTCAACATCTTATCCATTATTAAACCCTCAACAAAAAAGACTTGGAGCCATAAAAGCAATGCACTGATTAATAAGTTATAAATGTTTTGTCTGTTGGATTTGAGTGTGGAAAGAGTTTTTCAAAGAAGACAGGTTTACCTGTATGATGCTGTTGATTTCAAGGAGTAGCACACTGTAGTAAACCTATATCTTCAGTGTGTGAGATGCCAGAGGAGCGAGCATTGTACTCGCTTAATATCATGGTCCTGGTCCCAGTCTGCCATTGGATTTTCACCAGGTGTGCCCGGAAGATCAGGTAAGTGATGGGTAGGTTTGTTTTTATCGATGATCATGATTGGCAGCCATAGTGCAGCTCTTGCCCTTGCTCTGAATCAAGGGGTCTGGGCTCCAACGTGAGGATCTCTACCGAGTAGATGGTCTTAAACTACACTGCTATTTCAATAACATTGTAAATACACAACAACACGTGTAAATGCAGTGCAAGTACAAAAAACAACTGTCAATATTTTCATTGCAGAATTAGGTGTGCTGCATGTAACTACCCAGCTATCCAGTATATGCAATGACTGTGTTACTATAGTCCAGTTACAGTGGAGGAACGCGAGACACTACATAGCAATGTAAATATTCCCAGTCTACCGTTAGTCAGCAGCTCTCAGTTATATTGTTCTGTGCTCCTTGATAAAAGTGTCCTGTGTTATTTTAAATGATAAAGGGCCAGATTGTAAGCACAAGATAGAGAACATAGACGGCATATTGAGGTCTATATTTACATTGAAGGGTAACATTTATACATCCAATTGGACAGAACTTTGTATTGCAATGGTTTAATTGAGCAAGTTAATTGTGCCACACGCTGTAGATCAATATGTTTATTGATCTTTTGGGGACCACATTCAATGAACTGTGAGCTGGAAAGGAAAATAGAAATTCTTAATGCAATAATTCTTCTTGTAGTTTATTTATGTATTTTTTTATGTGTAATCAGGGATGTTTTAAGATAATCAAAATAACATTTTCTCCATATGCTCTCTGCATAATGCTTGAGTGAAATACTTTTCATTTTCTCCATATGCTCTCTGCATAATGCTTGAGTGAAATACTTTTCTTAGCTGAATGTTAGTTGAATTTAGACCTGCCAGAATAGCAGAGCAAAGACATAAATAGAGCTAATCCCCAAACACAGCTCCCCAATATATCTTACTCTGTACAGGTAGAAATGGAGCTAATCCCTGGGGCTGGTTTTGGGGGTTGGGGTTGGGGTTGGAGTTGGGGTTAGGGGTAGGGGTTAGTGTTTGGAATCTTGGGATTCTGTGCCTTGCAGGGTTGTCTCCTCACCTGCTATGTGTGTACATTAGACACAGACAGGTGTACAGGTGTTAAACTGGACTGGTTCTTCATCACCCTGTTCAGCTGAATTATCTTGCTGTTCTACATTAAATGAATTTCCACAGGTTGTACAGTGTTTTCCCACTAGGGGGTGCCTGATGTAGAATACAGTAATACAAGCATATTTGTCATTGAGATTCAGGCTGATTTCTCCTGCAGTGTTTAGGGTTGTAATTTTCTGTGCAGTTTAAATCCATTGTCCTTCCTCTTGCTGTGCTGAACCTGTGGGAATGAGTGTTTGTGTGCAGCAGGTCGAGCTGCTGTGCAAACTCAAACTCTTCCTCTGCCTCTATTAGTCATTTAGTCTGACAGCTAGACACACCACCTCCTGCACCCCCAGGCTTGCTTGAACACAGACTTCAAAACCAGGAACTCAGATTAGAATGTGAAGGATGTAGCCAAACTTCATGGAGTCAGAGGAGGAGACAAACAAGATCTGTGTTTCAAACTGCAATAATATTGATAGGGCAGATTATTACTATGTGTTGAGAAGCAGGAATTCAAATGGCTGTGAGGAGCAGCCTACAAACTGACAGTTTAATTAGCTTAATAGTGAAATGTCTTTCCACCCATCGTGCTCTGTCAGCCTCAAGGGGATTGTTTGAGAAGTTCGCTAGTTTAGTCAAGGAGACAACATGTTTGGCTAATTATTTAACAGCACCATCATATTAGCCAAAACTGTTTTAAAAAATAATAAAAATAAAATGCTGAATGTTTTTGTGAACAATGCCCCAAAATGGATTTGTGTAAAACACTGTAACTAAAGATTTATTTAGAAGAGTATATAAAACGCTCCAGCTCTCTGCTCTAACCACTAAGCCATGCTGCCTCCCAATCCCTTAGTGCTAACCATTAGACCATACTGTTCCCTATCTCTGAATATTAATCCTCAGGTCAC
>NC_054543.1:84770-107270 GCF_017654505.1 Polyodon spathula | reverse complement strand
CTCATGTCCTTTTTAATACTGTCTGGCTGCTGGTTAAACTCCAGTCTGAGAGGGGAACACATCTTTTAAGTGTCCTTTTACACCCTCATGTGGAGAAGCCATTTATTAATCGTGTTGAAGATGCAATTAAGAAAATTGAATGCAAGCACAGTGAATTGTACAGAGCACAAGCGTGTCTTGGCAACACCGATGTATATGTAATTGTACAACAGTTATTGTTGCTAGTTCTGAATCATGGAGAAGCTGTGTTTGTGTGGGGAGGGGGGGGTGAGGGGGACACAACAGAGGCTGCGTCTGGGGGACAATTTTTCAGCGTGACAGCTGGGATTAAGTGAAAAATATACCTTAAGAAATGGGATAAAAATAAGAAAGGAGGCGTTTGTTTCATTTTCCATCATCAACCCCCCAGCTGTGCGCTCGCAGAGCGGCGTGAATCTTCACTTTCCTGCTTGCACCACTAAGCCTATTTACTTATTGATTACCTGGTTGGCTGGCTGATTGATTGATTGCACATATGAGTTGCCAAGAGAAGCCACTGTGGAACATATGTCTTCCTTGAGCGAAATGCAATGCCACTACCCTCGAGTACACTGAGCCTGTCTGCGATGCACAAGGGAAAGCACACACACGTTGAGCCATACTAGAAAATTCAGACTTTGCTGTAGATTTTCACCCTCAACTTAGATAATCACTGATGAATGGCAGGGTATCTCTCCAGGTGGATAGATAAATTCAGTAACCCGCCCCCCCCGAGCTTCCGGTGTTTTTTTTAAGTTGTTTTTTTTTTGTTTGTGGGTTTTAACTTTGGTTCAGCCCAATATAAACTTTATTATTTGTGAAGTTCCAGGTCCCTGGCTTTGTGTCTGTTCTAGAACGCTACAGAACAGCAGTCTGTTACAGGTCCCTGGCTTTGTGCCTGATCTAGAGCCCTACAGAACAGCAGTCTGTTACAGGTCCCTGGCTTTGTGCCTGATCTAGAGCCCTACAGAACAGCAGTCTGTTACAGGTCCCTGGCTTTGTGCCTGATCTAGAGCCCTACAGAACAGCAGTCTGTTACAGGTCCCTGGCTTTGTGCCTGATCTAGAGCCCTACAGAACAGCAGTCTGTTACAGGTCCCTGGCTTTGTGCCTGATCTAGAGCCCTACAGAACAGCAGTTTGTTCCGGGTCCCTAGCTTTGTGTCTGATCTTACAGAACAGCAGTTTGCTGGGAATCACGACTCGGTTCAGTGGCTCAGAAACAAGTCTTTCCAGATGGCAGGTTAAAGTTGTGCATTGATCAGTGTTTGTGTTTGCAGTTTGGAAGTAGTCACATTAGCCAGTTTCCAGGCTGAAGAAACATCAGAGAGTCAGTTCTGTAGAGTTGCTGGCCGGTGCTAGCTGGCTGCAGGCCAGGTTTGAAGTTCATTTAATGATTTATAGGAGGGTTGAGGCTCTCCCCTGTCCTCCCTGACCCGATGGGAATGCACAGGCCAGTCAACCACAGTAACCCTAAACTCCTGACCCTGACCGTGAACCCACGAAATTGCACAGGCCAATCAACCACAATAACCCTGAACTCCTGACCCTCACCCGATGGGAATGCACAGGCCAATCAACCACAAAAACCCTGAACTCCTGACCCTGACCCCATGGGAATGCACAGGCCAGTCAACCACATTAAAACTCACCCTGCCCACCAAGCTGCAGTGCTTTTACTAGATGAGCCGCTGGATACCCTGCTGAGCACCCCATTCACCCCATTCTCCCCATTCACCCCATTCACATTCTCCCCATTCACCCCATTCTCCCCATTCACCCCATTCACCCCTTTCACATTCTCCCCATTCACCCCTTTCACATTCTCCCCATTCACCCCATTCACATTCTCCCCATTCACCCCATTCACCATTCACCCCATTCACCCCATTCACATTCACCCCATTCACCCCATTCACATTCACCCCATCCTCATCATCAGAGAGCTTTTATTTATAGACAGGGCTTCTCTTATCACTGTGTCAACATCAAATGTAGTTTGAACCTATGACGGCCCAATTAAAACCTATCTAGGCCAGCTGACAGGCTCCCTAATAGACTCCCTTCTCTTGGTGATGTGCTGCCCCTCCTCCTTCTCTGTCAGGTCCTGGGTTGTGGGGGCAGAAGGAATGGAGGAGTAAATGAGGATTTTAGAGCTGCTGTTGTTTGTACAGCAGTAAAAGACTCCCATAACTCTTGGCTAAGTGCTTTCTGAGCACTGTAGTGTCCCATAAAACAATCAGGACGGCTTTCACGGGGAGTGTTCTATAGCCCTCATAGTGTACAGCAGAGCCCTTCACAGGGACAGAGGGAGTGTAAGTGTTCTGTAGCCCTCATAGTGTACAGCAGAGCCCTTCACAGGGACAGAGGGAGTGTGAGTGTTCTGTAGCCCTCATAGTGTACAGCAGAGCCCTTCACAGGGACAGAGGGAGTGTGAGTGTTCTGTAGCCCTCATAGTGTACAGCAGAGCCCTTCACAGGGACAGAGGGAGTGTGAGTGTTCTGTAGCCCTCATAGTGTACAGCAGAGCCTTTCACAGCGACAGAGGGAGTGTGAGTGTTCTGTAGCCCTCATAGTGTACAGCAGAGCCCTTCACAGGGACAGAGGGAGTGTGAGTGTTCTGTAGCCCTCATAGTGTACAGCAGAGCCCTTCACAGGGACAGAGGGAGTGTGAGTGTTCTGTAGCCCTCATAGTGTAGCAGGGAGGGTGAGTGTTCTATAGCCCTCATAGTGTACAGCAGAGCCCTTCACAGGGACAGAGGGGAGTGTGAGTGTTCTGTAGCCTGCATAGTGTTCAGCCCATTTCAAGTAATACTGAAGCTATGAGAGTGTCTGTCCTGTCCCAGGTTTAATAAGGTGAAAAGCTTCCCATTTCAAACCAGTGTTCACAGCTGCCTGACACTGTTTTTGATGTCAGTGTGCAGGTCTAAGAGAGGGTTGATTAGTGTTCAGCGGGTTGCAGTCTCCTCACAGTGATATGCTGGGAGGCAGCAGTGCTCTTGAGTCCGAGGGTATCCAGTGTTCACAGCCTCCTGACACTGTTTTTGATGTCAGTGTGCAGGTCTAAGAGAGGGTTGATTAGTGTTCAGCGGGTTGCAGTCTCCTCACAGTGATATGCTGGGAGGCAGCAGTGCTCTGAGTCCGAGGGTATCCAGTGTTCACACACAGAAAGTGTTGCAATGTAGGTCATTTAAACAGATGTTTCTATCGTTAAGCTCACATCTCATTGTTTTCAGCTCACCTGGGGAGACAGCACTGGGCTCTGTGGGTTGCTAATACTTTTCTTTTCTGGAACATGGGGTCGGTTTGCACGCTCCGAGTGAAGGGACCAGGGCTGGAAAGTGAGGTCAGTATGAGGTCGGTTTGCAAGGTCAGTGTGTCAGTGTGTGCGTGTGCGTGTCTGTGTGCGTGTGTCAGTGTGTGTATGTGTCAGTGTGTGTGTCAGTTTGTCAGTGTTAAGGTAGGGGAGGACTACTATTCTATCACATATCCTTCCAGTTAGAAATCCCACAACACCACACTGACAGGAAGCTGTACTAGGATCTGCTGCTGTATATATTCTTCAGTCCCACAATGGAAAGGAGGTGCCATTGGAAACTGAACAGCGATAAACATCACAACATTTTAAATATTTCAAATGAAAGCATTACCTCTGCCATCCAGGAAGAATATGAGTAGCCCTGTATCTCTGGCTCTCTTGAGAGGCCCCAGCTCCAGTGTGAAATTGCTGATTCCAATATACTCAGAGTCAATAACAGACAAACTCGCCTCTCGTAGAAACTAATCTTGTATTGCAGTGTGGAGCCAGGCTGGTGCAGACAGGTGGTGACGACTGCTCTTGAATTAAACAGTCTTCTAATAAGCTCCCCAGCTCTGGTTTAAGGGAGCATGCAAAGGCTTTTATGAGAAGTGGTGAGCCTTCAATAACATGTTCTATTTCTCTCCCTGTATATAGTAGCATAGGAGACTCATATTATTGCATTTTGTTTGTTTCTGTTGAGGTTCCAGAGAATCAGGCATATACTGGGGGGTCTAAAATACTGGCAATCTAACACAGTTTAAAGAGTTCAGTACTAGGGATCTGAGAAACGGCAAATTCAATACAAACTCTACTAGGGATCCGAGAGCCAGCAAATTCAATACATAATAAACTCAGTACTGGGGATCTGAGAGCCAGCAAATTCACTGGGGATCTGAGAGCCAGCAAATTCAATACATAATGAACTTTCTACTGGGGATCTGAGAGCCAGCAAATTCAATACATAATGAACTCAGTACTGGGGATCTGAGAGCCAGCAAATTCAATACATAATGAACTCAATACTACTGGGGATCTGAGAGCCAGCAAATTCAAATTCAATACACAAGAGAACTCAGTACTGGGGATCTGAGAGCCAGCAAATTCAATACATAATGAACTCAGTACTGGGGATCTGAGAGCCAGCAAATTCAATACATAATGAACTCAGTACTGGGGATCCGAGAGCCAGCAAATTCAATACATAATGAACTCTCTACTGGGGATCTGAGAGCAAGCAAATTCAATACATAATTAACTCTGTACTGGGGATCTGAGAGCCAGCAAATTCAATACATAATTAACTCTGTACTGGGGATCTGAGAGCCAGCAAATTCAATACATAATTAACTCAGTACTGGGGATCTGAGAGCCAGCAAATTCAATACATAATTAACTCAGTACTGGGGATCTGAGAGCCAGCAAATTCAATACATAATGAACTCAGTACTGGGGATCTGAGAGCCAGCAAATTCAATACATAATGAACTCAGTACTGGGGATCTGAGAGCCAGCAAATTCAATACATAATGAACTCAGTACTGGGGATCTGAGAGCCAGCAAATTCAATACATAATGAACTCAGTACTGGGGATCTGAGAGCCAGCAAATTCAATACATAATGAACTCAGTACTGGGGATCTGAGAGCAAGCAAATTCAATACATAATGAACTCAGTACTGGGGATCTGAGAGCCAGCAAATTCAATACATAATGAACTCAGTACTGGGGATCTGAGAGCCAGCAAATACATAATGAACAGTACTATCTGAGAGCCAGCAAATACATAATTAACTCAGTACTGGGGATCTGAGAGCCAGCAAATTCAATACATAATTAACTCAGTACTGGGAATCTGACTGATTCATTCTAATTTAGGGCTGCTGTTTGGTAGGAAAGCAGTAACACACACCAAGATTTGTGTTCTTGCACTTATAAAAACTTTGTAGTAGGGATCTGGGAGCCAGACAATCCCTTTTCATTATTGTACTGGGTATCTAAGGACCAGTAGATTCAATACTGAGAACTCAGTGCTAGCTAGGGATCTGAGAGCTGTCAACGTCGGTAGAAGAATTTTAATACTGATTATATGTGTGTGATGTTGATGTTAGATTCATATAAAAAAAAACAAAGCTGAATGAAGTGAAAGTTTCAAAAGAGTTCTGAAGGTGTTTCTTTTAATCTGATTTTCAAAAGGGGTCATAGCAGTATGTTTCTGAAAAATTCATTTTATACTCTTGCTTGACTCCTACAAATAAAACAATAACAGCCCCTTGATGTCTCAAAACAAAAGAAAACAGTATTTCAAAATAAATAAACAGCAGTGTAACATCTTGTCACTGTCCATGAACCAGAGATCACTAAATATCCATTGCCCGTTACCAAGGAAACAGCGTTAAGCAAATCAATGAAGGAAGTGTCATTGGAATGGGAGGGCATACCTCTCTCCCTCCCTCCCTCCCTCCCTCCCTCCCTCTCTCTCTCTCTCTCTCTCACTCTCTCTCTCTCTCTCTCTCTCTCTCTCTCTCTCTCCCTCTCTCTCTTTCTCTCTCCCTCTCTCTCTTTCTCTTTCTCTCCCACCCTCTCTCTCTTTCTCTCTCTCTCCCACCCTCTCTTTCTCCCTCTCTCCCACCCTCTCTCTCTCCCTCTCTCTCTCTCTCTCTCTCTCTCTCTCTCTCTCTCTCTCTCTCTCTCTCCTCTCCCTCCTCTCACACACACACATGCTGAAAATCATAGTCTAAGAAGGTGCAGCTGTTTCAGCTCCTCTGGGTTAGGGGTCCTGAAGGCTCACCTCACATTGGACCAGGGGAGCCCATCACCCACTGCACACTGCATTGTGCACTGTGCTGTTCACAGTTCCTCCCTGTGCCTCCACATGCTGCAGACCTGCACTGGGGGGTCTGCTGGTGGTACAACAGGAAATGTTCCCTGGTCTGGAGCTTCAGTCCTGAGGGAGACTGGACAGTAAGCAGGGAGTGAAGGCAGACTGTTCCATTGTTTCTGTGGTGTTTGGATGATGATTTGTGTGGTGGGTATGCAGTGTGAGAAGAGTGCTCCAGTATGAACCTGGAAGGGCTGGAGATGATCGCAGTTCTGGTGGTCCTGGGGCTCTTTGTTAAAGTGCTGGAACAGTTTGGGCTCTTCGAACCCATTGGAGTGGAAGGTAAAGCCTCTCTTGGTTTTGTTTCTTCATGCTTCCTTTTCTGCCACTTTCTTTGTAGTTTTTCCTTCTTGCTCCAGGCAGGTAGAAGAGTTTGGCTGGTAGAGTTTGGAGGCAGGTGCACTTTCGCAGATAATTCATTGCAGCTGCAGTGTGCCCTGAATGCAACAGTCTGCCCAGCCCTATTTAATTTGCAATGAAGCAATTGTTAGCTCTTAAACTTCTGGAATTGGAAAACATTGTTAATGTGCATTGAATGGTGGAGTGGACTGACTGTGATTAGTGTTTACTTCGTTTAGCACAGCTGTTTAATTTCTTTATTCATTCATTTGTTGTTTCGATTATGATACTGACTTTAGTTTTTTTTACTGTGTCTGACTAAATCATGTGCTTATCCACTGCATGGGAACCTAGAGCAAGTGTGTTTGGTTTAGTTTTAGTTTTACACAAGGAAATAAAAGGATAGGTTACTGTTTTTTTTCGTTTCCAGCTAAGCTTGTATTTGTTGAGGAGGGCTCGGTGGAGTTACTTGTATTTGGTCTCAGCCTAGTTAAGAGTGCGCCGCTAATCCCAGCCAAGCCTTCATTGTGATTATCGCTGCTTGCCCACTTTCCTAACATAGACAACTTTTATCTGCTGTCTGTAAAATGATACTAAGTAAACCCAGCCTCCACAACTACAGACTAACAAGTGCTGAGGAAGAATGTCATTGAGATTGAAGCTAGTGAGAATGATGATACAGTGACTGGCAGTGTCTGGGAGGGTGGGTTATACACAGTGGCTGGCAGTGTCTGGGAGGGTGGGTTATACACAGTGGCTGGCAGTGACTGGGAGGGTGGGTTATACACAGTGGCAGTGTCTGGGAGGGTGGGTTATACACAGTGGCTGGCAGTGTCTGGGAGGGTGGGTTATACACAGTGTCTGGGAGGGTGGGTTATACACAGTGACTGGCAGTGTCTGGGAGGGTGGGTTATACACAGTGGCTGGCAGTGTCTGGGAGGGTGGGTTATACACAGTGGCTGGCAGTGTCTGGGAGGGTGGGTTATACACAGTGGCTGGCAGTGTCTGGGAGGGTGGGTTATACACAGTGTCTGGGAGGGTGGGTTATACACAGTGGCTGGCAGTGTCTGGGAGGGTGGGTTATACACAGTGTCTGGGAGGGTGGGTTATACACAGTGTCTGGGAGGGTGGGTTATACACAGTGGCTGGCAGTGTCTGGGAGGGTGGGTTATACACAGTGGCTGGCAGTGTCTGGGAGGGTGGGTTATACACAGTGGCAGGCAGTGTCTGGGAGGGTGGGTTATACACAGTGGCTGGCAGTGTCTGGGAGGGTGGGTTATACACAGTGGCTGGCAGTGTCTGGGAGGGTGGGTTATACACAGTGACTGGCAGTGTCTGGGAGGGTGGGTTATACACAGTGACTGGCAGTGTCTGGGAGGGTGGGTTATACACAGTGGCTGGCAGTGTCTGGGAGGGTGGGTTATACACAGTGACTGGCAGTGTCTGGGAGGGTGGGTTATACACAGTGACTGGCAGTGTCTGGGAGGGTGGGTTATACACAGTGACTGGCAGTGTCTGGGAGGGTGGGTTATACACAGTGGCTGGCAGTGTCTGGGAGGGTGGGTTATACACAGTGGCTGGGGAGGGTGGGTTATACACAGTGGCTGGCAGTGTCTGGGAGGGTGGGTTATACACAGTGACTGGCAGTGTCTGGGAG
The DNA here is from genome assembly GCF_017654505.1 of Polyodon spathula. Lineage (NCBI taxonomy): Eukaryota > Metazoa > Chordata > Actinopteri > Acipenseriformes > Polyodontidae > Polyodon > Polyodon spathula. The sequence goes on along the minus strand of NC_054543.1, from coordinate 99,080 downwards.
GGTGGGTTATACACAGTGGCTGGCAGTGTCTGGGAGGGTGGGTTATACACAGTGGCTGGCGGTGTCTGGGAGGGTGGGTTATACACAGTGGCTGGCAGTGTCTGGGAGGGTGGGTTATACACAATGGCTGGCAGTGTCTGGGAGGGTGGGTTATACACAGTGGCTGGCAGTGTCTGGGAGGGTGGGTTATACACAGTGGCTGGCAGTGTCTGGGAGGGTGGGTTATACACAGTGGCTGGCAGTGTCTGGGAGGGTGGGTTATACACAGTGGCTGGCAGTGTCTGGGAGGGTGGGTTATACACAGTGGCTGGCAGTGTCTGGGAGGGTGGGTTATACACAGTGGCTGGCAGTGTCTGGGAGGGTGGGTTATACACAGTGGCTGGCAGTGTCTGGGAGGGTGGGTTATACACAGTGGCTGGCAGTGTCTGGGAGGGTGGGTTATACACAGTGGCTGGCAGTGTCTGGGAGGGTGGGTTATACACAGTGGCTGGCAGTGTCTGGGAGGGTGGGTTATACACAGTGACTGGCAGTGTCTGGGAGGGTGGGTTATACACAGTGACTGGCAGTGTCTGGGAGGGTGGGTTATACACAGTGGCTGGCAGTGTCTGGGAGGGTGGGTTATACACAGTGACTGGCAGTGTCTGGGAGGGTGGGTTATACACAGTGGCTGGCAGTGTCTGGGAGGGTGGGTTATACACAGTGGCTGGCAGTGTCTGGGAGGGTGGGTTATACACAGTGACTGGCAGTGTCTGGGAGGGTGGGTTATACACAGTGACTGGCAGTGTCTGGGAGGGTGGGTTATACACAGTGACTGGCAGTGTCTGGGAGGGTGGGTTATACACAGTGACTGGCAGTGACTGGGAGGGTGGGTTATACACAGTGACTGGCAGTGACTGGGAGGGTGGGTTATACACAGTGACTGGCAGTGTCTGGGAGGGTGGGTTATACACAGTGACTGGCAGTGTCTGGGAGGGTGGGTTATACACAGTGGCTGGCAGTGTCTGGGAGGGTGGGTTATACACAGTGGCTGGCAGTGTCTGGGAGGGTGGGTTATACACAGTGGCTGGCAGTGTCTGGGAGGGTGGGTTATACACAGTGGCTGGCAGTGTCTGGGAGGGTGGGTTATACACAGTGGCTGGCAGTGACTGGGAGGGTGGGTTATACACAGTGACTGGCAGTGTCTGGGAGGGTGGGTTATACACAGTGACTGGCAGTGTCTGGGAGGGTGGGTTATACACAGTGGCTGGCAGTGTCTGGGAGGGTGGGTTATACACAGTGGCTGGCAGTGTCTGGGAGGGTGGGTTATACACAGTGGCTGGCAGTGTCTGGGAGGGTGGGTTATACACAGTGGCTGGCAGTGTCTGGGAGGGTGGGTTATACACAGTGGCTGGCAGTGTCTGGGAGGGTGGGTTATACACAGTGGCTGGCAGTGTCTGGGAGGGTGGGTTATACACAGTGGCTGGCAGTGTCTGGGAGGGTGGGTTATACACAGTGACTGGCAGTGTCTGGGAGGGTGGGTTATACACAGTGACTGGCAGTGTCTGGGAGGGTGGGTTATACACAGTGGCTGGCAGTGTCTGGGAGGGTGGGTTATACACAGTGACTGGCAGTGTCTGGGAGGGTGGGTTATACACAGTGGCTGGCAGTGTCTGGGAGGGTGGGTTATACACAGTGACTGGCAGTGTCTGGGAGGGTGGGTTATACACAGTGACTGGCAGTGTCTGGGAGGGTGGGTTATACACAGTGACTGGCAGTGTCTGGGAGGGTGGGTTATACACAGTGGCTGGCAGTGACTGGGAGGGTGGGTTATACACAGTGACTGGCAGTGTCTGGGAGGGTGGGTTATACACAGTGGCTGGCAGTGTCTGGGAGGGTGGGTTATACACAGTGGCTGGCAGTGTCTGGGAGGGTGGGTTATACACAGTGGCTGGCAGTGTCTGGGAGGGTGGGTTATACACAGTGGCTGGCAGTGTCTGGGAGGGTGGGTTATACACAGTGGCTGGCAGTGTCTGGGAGGGTGGGTTATACACAGTGGCTGGCAGTGTCTGGGAGGGTGGGTTATACACAGTGGCTGGCAGTGTCTGGGAGGGTGGGTTATACACAGTGGCTGGCAGTGTCTGGGAGGGTGGGTTATACACAGTGGCTGGCAGTGACTGGGAGGGTGGGTTATACACAGTGACTGGCAGTGACTGGGAGGGTGGGTTATACACAGTGGCTGGCAGTGTCTGGGAGGGTGGGTTATACACACATTCCTTATAAAGCACAGTGTACTATGGTATACGCAACATATTCCTGAAGTCTTTGCTATTAAAATGAACCCTAATGTTGTTTTAATTGGCTCTGGTATGGAATTGTTTTCTGAGATTCGCCTCTTCTTTCTTGGCACACCAAGTACAGTTCTTGTTTGCTGATTGAAAGCTGGTACATTCTTGTTACTGAGCCCTTTCTATGCTGCTGTGTTGAGTTGTGTGCAGGGGGTGGTAATTGTATCTACCTGTGTGCAGGGGGTGGTAATTTTATCTACCTGTGTGCAGGGGGTGGTAATTGTGTCTATCTGTGTGCAGGGGGTGGTAATTGTATCTACCTGTGTGCAGGGGGTGGTAATTGTATCTACCTGTGTGCAGTCTACAGTACCATTTAAAAGTCATTTGGAAAACTGTCCTGTTACTTGTTGAAGAGTAGAAAATTTGTAAGCACACATAGTCAGCAAAATTCATAAAGTGAAAAATGAGTGAAATGAAGGACAAAAAATGTCTTTGAGAAATCCTGACAGGAGTAAATCAGAGATTGGATTGACTCTTGCTCTGTGTTGCCCTCATTTAATACAGTGCAGTGCAGGAGACACACTGATGACTCTTTACTCTGATTGTTGCGTCTCATCATGAATTTCCCTGGAGTGCCAGTGCTGACCCGCTGGGATCCTTGTCCTGGTACTGAAGCTGACATCACGCCCCAGTTTCACAGTATTGGGGTGGTTCTGTCCTGGTACTGAAGCTTACATCACGCCCCAGTTTCACAGTATCGGGATGGTTCTGACCTGGTACTGAAGCTGACATCAGCTGTCCCAGTTTGTTGAGATGCTGATATCTTGCATGCATTCCTAGTAAGGTTAATGAAAGTGGTCTGCAGAATCTCTCCCAGCGCACACACACTCCATCCAGCCCTGCTGCTGACGAGGAAAGCCACAGGAACCTGTTCTGTATGAGCGTCTGTCTGTTAGCACTGGGAATGACCTTTCCTTCAGTTTTCATGAAAAGTCCCATTCCAGCTCTTGTCACTGCCACATGCCCAGGCCATTGGCTGCTCCTGCCTCAGTGGTTCTGCAGTTCCACACAGGTTTCTTTAAGAGGGGAGGTCCCAGGTCTTGATGTAGGATTAGAACATGTCTTTGGCATGCTCCCAGTACAGACAGACTACTGTCAATGAAATGTTCCCAGTACAGACAGACTGCCCTGTCAATGGATTCTCCTTCCTCACTTGATATATTATCACAAGCTGAAGCAGATTTCCATTTCAAGTAGGTTTGGGTTTCCTTTCTCATTTGTTTCCCTTCAGAAAGGTGAATGAACTGCTTTGCTGGACGCCACTCATTTACACCATCATGCATGGAAGTGTACTCTCCCCTCCCCTCCACTCCCTCCCCTCCTTGCCCCTCCATTCCCCTCTCCTCCCCGCCCCCTCCACTCCGCTCCCCTCCCCTCAAGAAAGGGGATCCTTATTCAAATGACATCATACACGTTTTCACAGACTAATGTCTCATGAAATAATCATGGTACATGATTGATCTCATTACATATTTACAATGCAGATTAATACACCAATGCATTCCAACAAATGAGCAATGAGGTTCTTGTTGAACAGAATTCAAATAGTACTGTAGTGTAGACATTCACAATGTAACTGCTTCTGTATAACATTCACAATGTGATTCAAACACAGTGTCAGGATGTCATTTTCTGACTGAAAGCTTTTAATTGAAGATGTAAAGTAGGTTTCTTGAGCTCATGCCTCATATTTTCACTTTTGTCGGAGTGCTTTCTCTCCATTTTGTGTGGGAGAACTTTCTTGCCTCATACAGATCTGGTACAGTATCCTCTACAACGTGTTATTGAGAGTGCAGTAAGCAGCAGATCAGAGTAAAGCCAGTTATTAAAAGGCATAAACTCTGACAGGCAGCACCACGCCATCGATGCAGAGCTGGAGTTCTGTATAGGGTCTATCTTTCCAACAGAGAGGTTAAACACAACCTGCCAGCATCAATGCATTTACATGACATATCATACACAGTATCAGGCAAATACTATTCTGTTAAGCAGACCTAGTGGAATTATAATATATAGATTAGCATTAGATTTACCAGGTCTTCTTCATAAAGCATTAGTGCAACTGGACGGAGGCTGGGTGCAAACCAGAGACCTTGCACACGTCACTCTGTTCCAAACTGTGCACAGGATCCAGGCTCTTCTGCATTTGTGGTTCTAGAACTTTTAATGTGTCATCTCACGACGGGTTACAGAATCTGCACCACACAGCCCCTGACACTAGCATGCTGTTAAGAAGAGCGTTGGGTTAAATCCAGTGTGGTGGCTGTGACCCTAATGAGAGACTTTTCAGGATTCAGCTGCAGGGACCCTCTCAGTAATGGAAGATAGAATGGCATTACACACTGAGCTGGTGTTCAGATTAGAAGAGATAACTGGGAGGCTAAGTGAACCCTCTCAAAACCTCAGCTTCTGTGTAGCAAACAGTGACACAGTCACCTTTCAGTCTGACAGTACTCCTGACCTAAAGGTGTCAGTCTGTGGATTCCACAGGGAGTGCTGAGTTGAATCTGGCATTCCCACGGGTTAGGAGACAAAATCAGCAGAGACCGTGTCTCCTCGCCTCGCTACAGCGACCCCTTGTGGCCAGGGGCTGATAGTTCACTTATATCTTGTGTTAAACTCCTGGGTGGCTACGATGAGCGTTTGTTGGCTTTTGATTGGTTATGGAATAAACAGTACTCTTTTACTTGCAGGTGGTTAGATACAGTATACTGAAAGGTATAAGGACCCTTCTGGTCTTTCCTCGCGCCTCTGTTTCCACAGCACACACAGAGGTTTCTTTGTTTCAGGTTTCACAATGTCCGGACCTCCCTCTGTGTATTCTGCTCCACGACCCTTCTGGTCGTTCCTCGCTCCTCTGTTTCCACAGCACACACAGAGGTTTCTTTGTTTCAGGTTTCACAATGTCCGGACCTCCCTCTGTGTATTCTGCTCCACGACCCTTCTGGTCGTTCCTCGCTCCTCTGTTTCCACAGCACACACAGAGGTTTCTTTCTCCTCGCACTGCAAGGCAGAATGTCCGGACCTCCCATCTGTGTGTATTCTGCTCCATGGTTGTTCTGCAGTACCTGTAGCCGCCACTCTCTGGCTTCACTCTCTATTAATAATGGGTGCTCAGCTGCGTGTTTTTAACACTCTGTGCTTGGTGATGAATTGGGTGAGCTCCTCGGCAGTGCCCTCAGGTTAAGCCTCATTAGGAACAGAGAATGGGTCATAAATAATTGAGTTTGGAGCCTGACAGTTTGCCAGCAAGCCCCCCCAGGTTGACGAATCTCCAGTGTCTCAGGAGGGACAGGAATTCGGTTTATAGTTTCCTGTAACAAAGATTTCTCAAATTATATATATAAATAGATACAATACAGTGCTGGGCTGCAGTGTGGAAGGCAGTGGGTTTGAGTAGCTCAGTGATCACATTGAAGACTTTTGAATTAGCCTGCTGTAACCTTAATTATATAATTAAAATGATTTGAATTTGATTTGAAATTGAGAAGTGTACAGTATATATACATTAAGCTGCTCTGATCAGATAGGGTGGGCTGTAGTATATATACAGTAAGCTGCTCTGATCGGACAGGGTGGGCTGTAGTATATATACAGTAAGCTGCTCTGATCGGACAGGGTGGGCTGTAGTATATATACAGTAAGCTGCTCTGATCAGACAGGGTGGGCTGTAGTATATATACAGTAAGCTGCTCTGATCAGACAGGGTGGGCTGTAGTATATATACAGTAAGCTGCTCTGATCGGACAGGGTGGGCTGTAGTATATATACAGTAAGCTGCTCTGATCGGACAGGGTGGGCTGTAGTATATATACAGTAAGCTGCTCTGATCGGACAGGGTGGGCTGTAGTATATATACAGTAAGCTGCTCTGATCGGACAGGGTGGGCTGTAGTATACATACAGTAAGCTGCTCTGATCGGACAGGGTGGGCTGTAGTATACATACAGTAAGCTGCTCTGATCGGACAGGGTGGGCTGTAGTATATATACAGTAAGCTGCTCTGATCGGACAGGGTGGGCTGTAGTATACATACAGTAAGCTGCTCTGATCGGACAGGGTGGGCTGTAGTATACATACAGTAAGCTGCTCTGATCGGACAGGGTGGGCTGTAGTATACATACAGTAAGCTGCTCTGATCGGACAGGGTGGGCTGTAGTATATATACAGTAAGCTGCTCTGATCGGACAGGGTGGGCTGTAGTATATATACAGTAAGCTGCTCTGATCGGACAGGGTGAGCTGTATCCTCTGCTGGACTCCACTAGTGTTGAGGAGGCTGCTGGAATTGAATAGAGCGATTGTGACGGTGCCCACTTCATCGAGCTGCCCTGATTGAACCTTCAAATCCTATTAGACTTTGAGTGATTTGTGACAAGGCTGACTCCATTGCAGAGCTAGGCTTGGTCTTACTGTTCTTTGACTTTGTGAAGCAGGCTCTGAGGACTTTGCTGTCTGTTAACCTTGCTAGAATGTGTCCCTGACAGCTTTTAACAGGAGACAGGCATTATCCCATCGCAGTCTGTGTCACTTAGTTTCTGCCTGACTCGCAAAGGGGGAGCGAACTGTCATACAATTGTACAGTGTGGGTGCTATATAAAGAGATTCAAATATATTATTTATTATAAACCACACAAATCCTTCAAAATATTAGACACGTTAAGTACACAAACATGCAGGTAATTGACCTTGTCTTTGATGAAGAGCCTTCACCTGATCTGCCCCGGCCATCCATTATCTAGCAGAGAGACTCACTCCAAGGGTAGTAATGCTTATTGATGTATCAGCATGAAGAAGCCTGACTGAGCTTGAAATGCACAGCAAGTAATATAAGAAGCTTCTCCTTTGCACAAAGCCCATAGACATGACGTGGCATGATGTGATGTGGCATGACGTGGCGTGGCATTACGTGGCGTGGCGTAACATGGCATAATGTGGTGTGGCGTGACGTGACATAATGTGATGTGACGTGGTGTGAAGTGACATGCCGTGATGTGGCGTGGCGTGGCGTGGCGTGGCGCAGTATGCCGTGAAGGACAAGCCCCAGCATGTTGTTTCTCACACATCAAAGGAACTTTAACAAGAGGGTAAGTTAAATCTCAGCAGAGGAGAGTCTGTATTGATTACCAGGGAATCCAGGAAAGTCTTCTGGATTGAGCAAGGTGTCCGTCAGGGCGGGTACATGGTATAGCTTTATGTCTGCTCATTTCAAATGCACCTTTTCAGTGCTATTAGAGCATATTTTCCTAGTTATTGACTGCTTTCAGGGGCTTCTGTCTGTGTATTCCTATAATGATGCAGAAACAAACTCTGCTGCACCAGTGACTCAATATGCCAGTCATTTCCTGTCCTCTTTAACCCATCTTTCAAATCTTCAGTATTTGGGAGCGGTGGTATGGACAGAATGAGACAGGCAGCAAGAGAGAGAGAGAGAGAGAGAGAGAGAGAGGAAGGGGGCTGATTAGGATTTTCAGGCAGTGAGTGAGAGAGAGGGAGAGAGGAAGGGGGCTGATTAGGATTTTCAGGCAGTGAGTGAGAGAGAGGGAGAGAGGAAGGGGGCTGATTAGAATTTTCAGGCAGCGAGAGAGAGAGAGAGCGAGGGAGAGAGGAAGGGGGCTCATTAGGATTTTCTGTGTTCCCATGCCTTGCTGGCCCAAATTCTTCATCAGTGAGATTAAAGAAGAGACACTTAGTATTTAGTTTAGAGACACATTTTCTTAGGTATTGGGATAAAACAGCCAGACCTGACTGTTGATGGGTCTCAAAGTGATTCAACTGTGAATCTAGCAGACAAAGTGTATTCTAGATTATAACAGCCCCCTGGGATTGACATCACAGCATTGCTGACTCACAGACATATACGAACAACTGCGTAATGTACACCTTGACACACCTACAACACATTGACACACCTACAACACTTTGGTACACCTAGTCATACAGACAGAACTCTTCACAAAGAGCACAACGCACTGCAGCACCCGCTCTCCCACGCAGCACACACATTCACACAGGTGAACTACAGTGAGCAGTTTAGAGTGCACAGGAGACCTGATAAAATGAATCACTCAGACAGTGTTTAGGCCTGAACAAGCCCTTCCTGCCTGTTTGTGGATATTTACAAGAGGCTGGGTACCTTGTAACTCTCCCTTCTCCAAGTCTTTTAATAGCCCACTCTGCAAAGCTAAAAATGATGTCCTGTTGATTTTTGTGCAGGGCAGTGCTTTAATGATTTCTAATTCAGGGATGACCTGTGCTGGCTGCTTATATGCAATGATTGTGGCTCTGCATTCTCCATTTTTGGATTTTGAGTGAAGCTCTTTTATAGATCATTTTGCAAGCACAGCGTTACTGTATAAGCTCTGGTGAAATTATCTGTATTTTATATTCCTCAAACATTTCACCTCAGCTACCACAAGGGTTGTGCTCATGATTTATATCATATAGACTATTAATAAAGACAGTACTTCTGAGGGCATTAACACTGCTACTAAGAATGGATTTCAAGCCTCCATCTCATGCCAGAACCAGCCAGACACTGTGGATAATTGCACTTGTTAGGAACGAATCACAGCACTGTAACCATGTCTGCAACAGGCCCTGTTGCATTAAGATTTTGGACACGCAGCGCTGCTGGTGCAGTACTGATTGCGCTCCCACTTATCTGCTGCTGTCTGTGCATTTTAACTATTGAAGCACTCGTGGGATTGCCAAACAGTGCAGACTGATCTTGGTCTGGTCCATTTGCTGGGTAATGTTGCTTTTATATGTCAGTGAATGCATCAATAAATGAGACTTGATCAACTGATATTTAACTGAAATTGTTAACAGATACTATGGTCCATGATTAAGTCCTGTAAGTCCTAAAAGTCCTAGTATATAATGCATGTGTTTGATCCCTATTAGAAATAAGAATAGTATGCGAGTTGCTAAAGCATCAGCTGAGCAGAAGCAGAGCAAGTATACAAGCAGTACACATCTTCAACAAACAGCAAGCCCCTTTTGAAATTGAGAACATGTCACCCTTTACAAGACAGGCAGGGGGATCCATGAAATATTAATACATGCTGCAAAAGAACAATCACTTCGTCAGGAACGTTTCAAATGAAAGTTTAATGGGTGAGCAGACCAGAGTGATCTGTCTGCCCAGCTCACACACAGAGAGATATATAGAGTGAGACAGAGAGAGAGAGACAGAGAAACAGAGAGAGAGATTCTGTGCTTCCGTGTCATGCAAAGTGACAGTGTTCCAGTATGTCGAGAAAAAGAAAGTTATTGAAGAAAAGACATTCCTGAAAGGTCAGTTCTAAGACGAGGTGTTTTTATACTCAGTTCAACATATTGAGCACAAGCCTCCTAGCCTTGAAATCTTCTGACCAGCATCACTCTGTGGAAGTGCTCTTGAAATCTGCTGGCCGGCATCACTCTGTGGAAGTGCTCTTGAAATCTGCTGGCCGGCATCACTCTGTGGAAGTGCTCTTGAAATCTGCTGGCCGGCATCACTCTGTGGAAGTGCTCTTGAAATCTGCTGGCCGGCATCACTCTGTGGAAGTGCTCTTGACATCTGCTGGCCGGCATCACTCTGTGGAAGTGCTCTTGAAATCTGCTGGCCGGCATCACTCTGTGGAAGTGCTCTTGCTCCTGTGCTAGCTCTGTTAGAACTCAGGATTATACACAGATCACATTGTATAGTATGTAGATGATAGTTTCAAAATGGTCTTATAAGGGAATACATTCTTATATATGCAAATCTTTATTAAAGATATTAAGGACATTTGAGAAAAAGAGAGAGAAAAATCCAGAAGTGAGATTGAGAGAGAGAGAGAGAGAGAGAGACATCGGAGAATAAGAAATGTGTAAAATGAATATTAAATTGGCAGATTCATTAGTTATCCAGTCATGAAAAGCAATCTTTCAGCCTGTCTTCTCCGGGGGTATGTAGTACTGTCACGAAGACAGCCGGAGTGGGGGACATCAGACCAGAAACAGAAACCCGGAAATAAACAAAGAGAGAGGTGGAGTTTGGTGGAGATGAGCGAATGGTTTCACTCAGCATTTAATGAGTGAACAGAACAGTAAATAAAAAGGTTATAACAAACAAAAACACAGGACACGGCACTCGTCGCCAAAACAAAAGACAAACAAAACGGACTATACAGACAAACACGGTGAGCAGATATTTAACTTAACACTATTACAATTATCACAATTATTACCTCCGTCTCTTATCCTGTTCTCCACTCACCGAACACACAACCCCGAGTGGGTGAAAACATGTAGCTTTTATGCAGCTGTACCGAGACTCGATTGCAAATCAATTATTCAATTGGAGTCGCAGTACAACTGCACGTGAATTAAGTGCAATTCCCTGTGCTCAAATATTATTATGTTTTACTTGCATGTGAAGTGCTGTGCAATCCTCGTGACAAAATACAAATATACATTTTAAACACTTGTGTTACACAGACCCATTTTTATCCCGTGCATGAATGACTATACACCAACATTTGGTGTATAGTCATTCAACTCAGGTAAGACAACCACTAAATGTATTTATCTAAATGCTAGAAGTATCAGAAACAAAATTCTAGAACTTGAAGCTACTGCACTAACAGGTAACTATGATGTGATAGGTGTTACAGAAACGTGGTTGTCTGAGAGTGATGGGGACGAATTTAATATTTGTGGGTATACACTGTATAGGAAAGACAGGCAGGACAGAAGAGGAGGAGGGGTAGCGCTATACATAAGAAACAGTCTTGAAGCCCAGGTGTTAAACCTGAACAAAGAAAATAAAACCGAATCAATATGGGTCAGAATAACGGACAAAAATTCAAAAGGCATAATAATAGGAGCATGCTATAGACCGCCAGATTCAGACGGTGAGCACAATAATCTGTTATACAATGACATTAGAAATGTGTGTAGCAAAGGAGAAGCCATACTAATGGGGGATTTCAACTTCCCCCAAATAAAATGGGAAAACCCGGTGGGTAGCGCGAAGGATGAAATAGAAATGGTGGAAATGACAAATGACTGCTTCCTAACACAATTTGTGAAGGCACCCACTAGAGGGGAGGCATGCCTTGATTTAGTCTTTTCAAATAACGAAGATAGAATAACTAAAACAGAGGTCAGAGAACCACTGGCAAACTCAGACCACAACATGATCTCATTTGAAGTGTTTTTTAAATCCCCAAAAGTAAAGACTAAAGCTAAGGTTTACAATTTTAGAAAAGCAAACTATGAAGGCATGAAACAGAGACTAACAGAAGTAGATTGGAGTAAAATAGAGAAAACACCCACAGAAGAAGGATGGTTGTTCTTCAAAAATGTAGTACTAGAGGCGCAAAACAATTATATCCCTAAAGTAGACAAATCTAAATGTAAAACTAAATTGCCAAAATGGTTTAATAGATCAATTAAAAAAAAATATTCAGCGAAAAAAGACACTTTACAGAGCATTAAAAAAGGACCAAAAAGAAAGTACGCAGAAAGAGTACACAGAACTGCAAACGCAAGTCAAAAAGGAAGTTAGAAAGGCCAAGAGAGAAATAGAAATGAACATTGCTAAGGGAGCTAAAACCAATTCCAAAATGTTTTTCCAATATTACAACAGCAAGAGAACATTCAAAGAGGAGATTAAATGTTTAAGAGATACAAATGGCAAAATCGTAGAGGAAGAAAAAAAAAATAGCAAATATGTTAAATGATTACTTTTCACAAGTTTTTACAAAGGAAGATACTGACAACATGCCCCACATGTCATCCAGTTCCTGTCCAGTTTTAAATAACTTTAGCATAACTGAGGCAGAAGTGTTAAAGGGACTAGGAGCTCTTAAAATAAACAAATCCCCTGGGCCGGATGAGATCCTCCCAGTAGTACTCAAAGAAATGAAAGAAGTAATTTACAAACCGCTAACCAAGATCATGCAGCAGTCTCTTGACACAGGGGTGGTACCGACAGACTGGAAAATTGCAAACGTAATACCAATCCACAAAAAGGGAAACAAAACTGAACCAGGTAACTACAGACCAGTAAGCCTGACTTCTATTATATGCAAACTTATGGAAACTATAATAAGATCCAAAATGGAAAATTACCTATATGGTAACAGGGTACTGGGAGACAGTCAACATGGTTTTAGGAAAGGGAGATCGTGCTTAACTAACTTGCTTGATTTTTTTGAGGATGCAACATCGATGGATAATTGCAAAGCATATGACATGGCTTATTTAGATTTCCAGAAAGCTTTTGACAAAGTCCCGCACAAAAGATTAATTCTCAAACTGAACGCAGTTGGGATTCAAGGAAACACATGTACATGGATTAGGGAGTGGTTAACATGTAGAAAACAGAAAGTACTGATTAGAGGAAAAACCTCAGAATGGAGTGTGGTAACCAGCGGTGTACCACAGGGATCAGTATTAGGTCCTCTGCTATTCCTAATCTACATTAATGATTTAGATTCTGGTATAGTAAGCAAACTTGTTAAATTTGCAGACGACACAAAAGTAGGAGGAGTGGCAAACACTGTTGTAGCAGCAAAGGTCATTCAAAATGATCTAGACATGATTCAGAACTGGGCAGACACGTGGCAAATGACATTTAATAGAGAAAAGTGTAAGGTACTGCACGCAGGAAATAAAAATGTACATTATAAATATCATATGGGAGATATTGAAATTGGAGAAGGAATCTATGAAAAAGACCTAGGAGTTTTTGTTGACTCAGAAATGTCTTCATCTAGACAATGTGGGGAAGCTATAAAAAAGGCTAACAAGATGCTCGGATACATTGTGAAAAGTGTTGAATTTAAATCAAGGGAAGTAATGTTAAAACTGTACAATGCACTAGTAAGACCTCATCTTGAATATTGTGTTCAGTTCTGGTCACCTCGCTATAAAAAAGATATTGCTGCTCTAGAAAGAGTGCAAAGAAGAGCGACCAGAATTATTCCGGGCTTAAAAGGCATGTCATATGCAGACAGGCTAAAAGAATTGAATCTGTTCAGTCTTGAACAAAGAAGACTACGTGGCGACCTAATTCAAGCATTCAAAATTCTAAAAGGTATTGACAGTGTCGACCCAAGGGACTTTTTCAGCCTGAAAAAAGAAACAAGGACCAGGGGTCACAAATGGAGTTTAGAAAAAGGGGCATTCAGAACAGAAAATAGGAGACACTTTTTTACACAGAGAATTGTGAGGGTCTGGAATCAACTCCCCAGTAATGTTGTTGAAGCTGACACCCTGGGATCCTTCAAGAAGCTGCTTGATGAGATTTTGGGATCAATAAGCTACTAACAACCAAACGAGCAAGATGGGCCGAATGGCCTCCTCTCGTTTGTAAACTTTCTTATGTTCTTATGTTCTTAACATTAACAGAACACAAAATATACACAGGGGCGGGCACTTTGCTACATAGACCCCCTTGTGCAAAGCACACATGGCCTCAATGGCCACCTACCCCCTTAAAATCCCAAAAGTCTCGCTCAAAGTCCTGGGCCAAGAACAGGGACTTTAAGGGGTTGATGGGCAGCAATGATGCCAGTAGCCAGGCTGCTACTGGCCATGCTGTCAGCAGACATGCTGACAGTAGGGAAAATCTCTCCTCCTGTTGTACCACTGGCAGCGGAAATGCTGCCAGTGGTGCTGCTGTCAGCTCCCAGACTGACTCCTTCAGCCGGGATCTCCAGACCTCCCCCAAGATCTCCGGCCAGTGAAACTGCTGCGGGGGGAGGTGGTCTCCTGACCTCTCCCCCCTTTATCATAACCAAAAGCTCCCTCTGGTGGGGCTCTGGCCACACTGACCCCTGCGGCCAAGCAGAGCTGACTGCAACCCCTGGCAAAGCAGTTCCAGTGACCTTAGGCGATGCGGAATGGCTGGCAACCCCAGGCGATGCAGAACGGCTGGCAACCCCAGGCGATGCAAAACGGCTGGCAACCCCAGGCAATGCAGAGCAACAGGCAACCCCAGGCGATGCCAGG
>NC_054543.1:22246-84270 GCF_017654505.1 Polyodon spathula | reverse complement strand
GTGTATATATATATACAGTGTTTAGTTTTGCTCATGCTAGATTTGTGTTGAGATTTTGTTACATGTTATGCTGTTAGATTTATGTGGAGGTTTAGTTCAGGTGTGTTTTATTGAAAGGTAACACTGCTGCTGTAGCTATGCTGTTATATTCGTGGCTCGTGGCTGTGCAGAGTGTGTGTTCATACCTGTACTAACCAGTGTGAGTGTTCATGTTGCATGCTGTGTGGGTCTCTGGCAGCACCCTGGGGTTTGTCTCAATGCAGTGAATGTAGAGTCTTCTGATGCCTGTGTGTTCTCTTGCAGAGTTGGAGATGTGAATCCCGCTCTGTGTGCTTGTCTCGAGAAATACTTGAAGAATGAAGAGTTAAGTGTATTTGACGTTGCTTCCTTCTGTGGTAATGCAGATGAAATGTAACTGTAGCTACATTCAAAAGTGCAGTTTAATTGATTCATGGAAGTGTAATGTTAAATGTAGTGGGAATGCAGGATTTGTATTCAATTTGAAATACGAATGTTCATGCATGTATTGAAATGTACACTATTTTATGTTGAAGCAGTTTTATGAAGTTACAATGACATGCATGTAATGTTATAACATTCAAACAGCTAAGTAACATTCATGCATATTAAACCCTCAACACAGCAAGTTGTATTTGCAAGACATTTTATTTCAAAGCGAGTTGTTGACTTTTTGAAGCAGAGTAGCTTGAAGAGAAGCATTGTAGTATTTTAAAGGAAGTGAAGTTGAGTTAGGAGTTGTCAGTTTGTCAGTGTATTGAGTAGTGCTTGTTGCCCTGTCTGTCTGTGCTGATGGCTCCTGTTTGCACACTGGCACTCAGGTGACTCCTCCCCCTTCTAGTCATGCCTTTTAGAGTCCATTTAGAGATTTGACTGACATTTTTCCATAACTCTGCAGATGCTGATAACGTTCGGAATGCTGGTGATTTTAATGTGGGCTGCTGTGATCATCCTGTCTCCTGGTCAGCTGTCCACCTCGCTGCTGTGATCATCCTGTCCCCTGGTCAGCTGTCCACCTCGCTGCTGTGATCATCCTGTCCCCTGGTCAGCTGTCCACCTCGCTGCTGTGATCATCCTGTCCCCTGGTCAGCTGTCCACCTCACTGCTGTGATCATCCTGTCCCCTGGTCAGCTGTCCACCTCGCTGCTGTGATCATCCTGTCCCCTGGTCAGCTGTCCACCTCGCTGCTGTGATCATCCTGTCCCCTGGTCAGCTGTCCACCTCGCTGCTGTGATCATCCTGTCCCCTGGTTAGCTGTCCACCTCGCTGCTGTGATCATCCTGTCCCCTGGTTAGCTGTCCACCTCGCTGCTGTGATCATCGTGTCCCCTGGTCAGCTGTCCAACTCGCTGCTGTGATCATCATGTCCCCTGGTTAGCTGTCTAGCTTGCTGTTGTGGTCATCATGTCCTTAGTCAGCTGTTCAGCTTGTTGCAGTGGTCATGTTGTCCTCTGGTCAGCTGTCCACCTCGCTGCTGCAGAAGTTTGTTTGGGGCTGGGACATTGTTCTCAACAGACAGATGTTTTTTGCCATTTGTTAAACTTTGAAGAGGACCTGCAAGTTTGTCTTGTAGTCTTTACTGCAGTGATGTTGGAGTTTATTTATTTGAGAATCTGTGTTGGATAATGTGCTTTTTGACAGTGAAGTTGCTTTTAAAAAACAAGAAAAGAATATGTACACAATCTCTAACTCACTGTTTGACAAATAAAAAAGAAAGAAAATTAGTTTTATTACAAACAACAGTTCTATTAAATGGCCACACGATGGCAGCATTGGATAAGGAATGGAGACAGCTACGTTCTGCCCGTCTTCATAAAGTTCACTGCCTGCTCTGCCCGTTGTAACCCGCTCGACGGAGCCGCGACGAATTAATGAGTTCACCCGGGGCGTGTCTCAGTGTGAAACAGCTGGACCTCATTAAATATGTTGGTCTGTGGAAGAATTAAGCCAAGAGAGGAGGTGTTTGCTTTTGTTTTGCAGATTACGATGGACGGAGCTCTTAAACCAAGTGAATACACAACCAGTGAAGTTGACTGTAAAAAACAATTCAAGTTATACTGTTAATATGATTGTTTAGTGTGTTTTAAGAATGTTTCAGAAATGTCTTTATATTTGAACGGGGGGGGGGGGGGGGGGGGGGGGTCCAGATTAATCCGACTCATTTCAAAGGGATGCTGAGATGTCCAAATTTAAAACGAAATGTTGCTTTACTAAACCAGCAGTTCTATTAAATGACCACAAGATGGCAGCATGAGACCATTTTACAACCACAGCGGTGTCTGAAATGCGGTCCGTGTTGAGGAATGTAGGAGCAGCAGGCGTTGCTGTTCCTCCACTCCGCGTCCTGGGTACCGTTTGTTCTCCTTTTATTTCTGTATTTTCTCATTTGATCTCTTCTAAAACTACAAGCCCTTCAAGGTGTGTCTTTTTATTTGATTATTTCTTATATATTAATAGGTGATTTTGTATTTGCTATAATGTTGTACTGTTCTCTCCTACGTGTTTTATTTCATTACATTTTCGTAAAATATGACATCCATGAACTTGCTAGTCTTGCATGACACATTCCTAACTACTGTTATTTCTGGTCATCTGAGCGAGGATCCTGCTGCAGAACCAAAGGAGCCACACTCATGAGGGTTTGCACATAATGTCTGCATGTCTCAGTGATAAGGAGCCACACACATGAAGGTTTGCAAATAATGTCTGCATGTCTCAGTGATAAAGTGACCAGCTTATGAAGTCCTTAAACTGGCACAGTATGGAAATATTGTGAACAATTTCCAAGCTGCGTGGAAACTCTGGGTTTTTTATTTTCACTTTGGCAAGGTTTGATCTAATAACATATTGAAAGTGAATGCAGAGACTCATAGTGATATTGTCTATAGACATGGGGTCAACCTTCATTGCTATGCTGATAACACCCAGCTATCTGTCTCTAAAACCAGGTGCTGTCTCTTTTATAAAAAATGTGTTGCTGATATGAAGGTATGGATGTCTAATAATTTCTTTATTTTAAAACAGAGATAATGATTTTGGAATCAAAAGATAAAAAAAAAAAAAAAAAAAAAAAAAAATATCTGTCTGCCTTCACAGAGGGTAGTTTCCCATCTGGGTGTAATTTCTGACCTTGACCTCTTCTTTGAGCCACATATTTGGAATACAATTAAAGTATCTTTCTTTCACCTTAGAAATATTGCCAAGGTGAGGCACTTCCTTTCACAGCAAGATGTTGAGACACTGATGCATGCCTTCATATCTTCTAGAATTGATTACTGTAATGCCCTGTTCGCTGGAATTCCAAACTGTGTCTGTCACAATTGCAGCTTGTACAAAATGCTGCAGCTAGGGTGCTAACCAAAACAAAAGAAAAGCACATTACCCCAGTGTTAGCAGCCCTCCAGTGGCTCCTGGTGCTGTCCAGGTTTGACTTTAAGGTCCTTCTTATTGCCTATAAAACCCTAAATGGTTTGGTTCCGGTCTATTTCAAGGATCTTTTAGTCCCATGTGCCCCTGGCCGGCCACTCCGATCCCAAGATGCAGGGCCGCTATCTGTCCCAAGGATTTAAAAGCAAAGAACAGGTGGTACAGCATTCAGTCACAAGGCACCTCAACTCTGGAATGCTCTGCCATGCACAGTGAGAGAAGCACTTACATTGGCAATTTTTCAACATAAATTAAAAACATACTTTTATAATAGGGCCTTTATATCTTTAGAATATTTCTTTATTATATTGTTTTATTCCTATTTATTTGGTTTGAGTTCCTTCTCTGTTGTTTTTATTTGCTTTAATTTTAAAATGTTGTTTCTCTTGCTGTTTTTATTGTTTATATTGTTTTATAAAAATGTCTTTTTATTGTTAAAAGTGCCTTGGAATGGCCTGCCATGAAAAGTGCTTTATAAATAAAATTTGATTTGATTTGATATTGGAGTGGAGTCTTTTACTTTCAAAAACATTTTAAGTGAGTAAATAATCTTACTGTCGTTGTTATTTCATTTCTACACAAGTATGGTTATTACACCACACAGAAGCAATTCAGTAATAGTAAATTCTGAGATTTGATTTTATTGCTGATTGCTGCTGCAAATTTAGTCCCTTTTCTGCTGAAGAAACTGTGTCTTCTCTCTTTCATTTCCACTTTCCATCTCACTCTATCCTATCTCTATGCTACCCTAACCTGTGAAGTGCAGAGGCTCCCTGGTAACCTGTCACAGTGCACTGACTCGCTGGTAACCTGTAACAGTGCAGAGACTCGCTGGTAACCTGACACAGTGCACAGACCCTCTGGTAACCTGTGACAGTGCACAGACTCGCTGGTAACCTGTAACAGTGCAGAGACTCGCTGGTAACCCGACACAGTGCACAGACCCTCTGGTAACCTGTGACAGTGCACAGACTCGCTGGTAACCTGGCACAGTTCACAGACTCGCTGGTAACCTGTGACAGGGCAGAGACTCACTGGTAACCTGTGACAGTGCACAGACTCGCTGGTAACCTGACACAGTTCACAGACTCGCTGGTAACCTGTGACAGTGCACAGACTCGCTGGTAACCTATGACAGTGCACAGACTCCCTGGTAACCTGTGACAGTGCACAGACTCGCTGGTAACCCGACACAGTGCACAGACTCGCTGGTAACCTGTGACAGGGCAGAGACTCGCTGGTAACCTGACACAGTGCACAGACTCGCTGGTAACCCGACACAGTGCACAGACTCGCTGGTAACCTGACACAGTGCAGACTCGCTGGTAACCTGTGACAGTGCACAGACTCGCTGGTAACCTGTGACAGTGCACAGACTCGCTGGTAACCCGACACAGTGCAGACTCGCTGGTAACCTGTGACAGTGCACAGACTCCCTGGTAACCTGTGACAGTGCACAGACTCGCTGGTAACCCAACACAGTGCAGACTCGCTGGTAACCTGTCACAGTGCACTGACTCGCTGGTAACCTGTAACAGTGCAGAGACTCACTGGTAACCCGACACAGTGCACAGACGCCCTGGTAACCTGTGTCTGTGCAGAGACTCGCTGGTAACCTGACACAGTTCACAGACTCGCTGGTAACCTGTGACAGTGCACAGACTCGCTGGTAACCTGACACAGTGCAGACTCGCTGGTAACCTGTGACAGTGCACAGACTCCCTGGTAACCTGTGACAGTGCACAGACTCGCTGGTAACCTGTGACAGTGCAGAGACTCGCTGGTAACCTGTGACAGGGCACAGACTCGCTGGTAACCTGACACAGTGCACAGACTCGCTGGTAACCTGTGACAGTGCAGAGACTCTCTGGCATACCCTTGTGTACTGCAGATAGAGGGGTCTGAAGAGCTGATCTAATCGGCAGATCTATATACATTTAATTACTAAAAAAAAAAAGGTTTTGAGAAAAGCGACACCTCTAACATTGCATTAACCACTTTTATTATACTGTTTGATTGCTTTATGAAAACAAGTTTACCCAATCCCCTTTTTTTAGAATACTTTTTATAAGACAAAAAAGAAAAAGCATGTACATAAAAACAGTGAAAAAAAAAGTATATTTCCAGAGTGAAATGAAGACTCCTGTTTACTGACATGTTCAAAGTTCAGGGTGATAATGAAACAGAAATTATCAACGTCTCGTCACTACACTAGGAGTCCCATGCTGACTGTACCAGCACTGCTGACTACACTGGACGTCTCACACACTTTCAAAAGAAATGAGGACACAGCATTTACATGAAAACAGCAGAGCGAACCCTTTATTAGAACCAGTCCAGGAATGTATTGTATCAGCACGGGACACTGAGGGCACAGGCTGTCATGCAGCTTTATAAACTGAAGCCTCAAATTCAAAACTACTATTATTCTTCAAAAATCTCAGTCAATCTAAATCCAGCAAAAATGCTGCAATGACACTGACCCTCTCCTATATAAAAATCTTACACTCCCTTCTAATCTCTAGTGAGGAATGGGAACCCTGTATTACAAATCTTCTACCTCCTGTAGCCTGCAAGACAAATCATGTCAAAGTAATAAATACTAAACATTTACATCTCCTCCTGAGGTAAGGCCAGGGAAGTACTTCCAATCCTATTAGAACTCTCCCTGACCTCTCTGCTAGTCGCTCTCCTCCTGAGGTAAGGCCAGGGAAGCACTTCCAATCCTATTAGAACTCTCCCTGACCTCTCTGCTAGTCGCTCTCCTCCTGAGGTAAGGCCAGGGAAGCACTTCCAATCCTATTAGAACTCTCCCTGACCTCTCTGCTAGTCGCTCTCCTCCTGAGGTAAGGCCAGGGAAGCACTTCCAATCCTATTAGAACTCTTCCTGACCTCTCTGCTAGTCTCTCTCCGCCTGAGGTAAGGCCAAGGAAGCACTTCCAATCCTATTAGAACTCTCCCTGACCTCTCTGCTAGTCGCTCTCCTCCTGAGGTGAGGCCAGGGAAGCACTTCCAATCCTATTAGAACTCTCCCTGACCTCTCTGCTAGTCGCTCTCCTCCTCAAGGAAGCGCATTTATAATCCTATAATAAAACAATGATGTTCTTGTACAGCTTGCAAGCAGTCTACTGGAAGATGGCCCAATTGGGTGAAGATGGTCCAGTGTGTTGAAGACAGTCCAGTGTGTTGAAGATGATCCAGTATGTTGAAGATGGTCCAGTGTGTTGAAGATGGCCCAGTGTGTTGAAGACGGTCCAGTGCTGAAGATGGACCAGTGTGTTGAAGACAGTCTAGTGTGTTGAAGATGGTCCAGTATGTTGAAGATGGTCCACTTAGTTACTCATCGGCCCAGTATGTTGAAGATGGTCCAGTGTGTTGAAGATGGCCCAGTGTGTTGAAGACGGTCCAGTGCTGAAGATGGACCAGTGTGTTGAAGACAGTCTAGTGTGTTGAAGATGGTCCAGTATGTTGAAGATCAATCAATCTTTATTTTATATAGCGTCTTTCATAGTGGACCACCATCACAAAGCGCTTTACAAGATGCAGTAACAACAAAAAATCCATAATACTTTATACTTTAAAAAGAAGGCCCAGTGGGTTGGCTCCAATGTCTCTCGTAATTCATCTTGCAGAATGGTCAGGACTCAGTTTGTGTTGGTCTCTCCCATGGGAGGTTAGAGTGCTGTGTCATCCATTGTGGCAATCCCAGCATCCTTCGCCATGGCATAAAAGTAGCCCTGCTTTTGAAGTAGTTGTCTGGGGGTATCAAACTCCACAATCTTCCCTGCGCTCAAAACCATCACTCTGAAAAGGAAGGTGAAAATGGGACTTCTTACTGTCAAAACCCTCTTATCTTTCAGAAAGAGGCAGCAACCTCGGCAGCATAAATGTGATTCCAGCCCTGCCTGTCACCAGTATGAGCCGTAACTCCCTTGTATCTGAAAAATCCCATTATTCATCACTCCCAGTAGAAACAGCACTTTATAGCCTTCAAACTCTGCGATCATACACTACCCTCCACAAGGATATCAGTAACATACACCCCCACAATCAAATTATTCCAATCGGATGTCAAACAATGTTAATGAAAAGGTTCATGACATTTAATTGAATCCAGCTGTACTATATTCCCTTCACAGAGGATTTCATCCCCAGCAGGGTATAATACATGCAGAAGGAGCAGATCATTCAGACTCCATGTATAATACATGCAGAAGGAGCAGATCATTCAGACTCCATGTATAATACATGCAGAAGGAGCAGATCATTCAGACTCCCTGTATAATACATGCAGAAGGAGCAGATCATTCAGACTCCCTGTATAATACATGCAGAAGGAGCAAATCATTCAGACTCCATGTATAATACATGCAGAAGGAGCTGATCATTCAGATTCCCTGTATAATACATGCAGAAGGAGCAGATCATTCAGACTCCATGTATAATACGCAGAAGGAGCAGATCATTCAGACTCCATGTATAATACATGCAGAAGGAGCAGATCATTCAGACTCCATGTATAATACATGCAGAAGGAGCAGATCATTCAGACTCCATGTATAATACATGCAGAAGGAGCAGATCATTCAGACTCCATGTATAATACATGCAGAAGGAGCTGATCATTCAGATTCCCTGTATAATACATGCAGAAGGAGCAGATCATTCAGACTCCATGTATAATACATGCAGAAGGAGCTGATCATTCAGACTCCCTGTATAATACATGCAGAAGGAGAGATCATTCAGACTCCATGTATAATACATGCAGAAGGAGCAAATCATTCAGACTCCATGTATAATACATGCAGAAGGAGCTGATCATTCAGATTCCCTGTATAATACATGCAGAAGGAGCAGATCATTCAGACTCCATGTATAATACATGCAGAAGGAGCAGATCATTCAGACTCCATGTATAATACATGCAGAAGGAGCTGTTCATTCAGACTCCATGTATAATACATGCAGAAGGAGCAGATCATTCAGACTCCATGTATAATACATGCAGAAGGAGCAAATCATTCAGACTCCCTGTATAATACATGTAGAAGGAGCTGATCATTCAGATTCCCTGTATAATACATGCAGAAGGAGCAAATCATTCAGACTCATTCAGACTCCATGTATAATACATGCAGAAGGAGCTGATCATTCAGACTCCCTGTATAATACATGCAGAAGGAGCAGATCATTCAGATTCCCTGTATAATACATGCAGAAGGAGCAGATCAGTCAGACTCCATGTATAATACATGCAGAAGGAGCAGATCATTCAGACTCCCTGTATAATACATACAGAAGGAGCAGATCATTCAGACTCCATGTATAATACATGCAGAAGGAGTTGTTCATTCAGACTCCATGTATAATACATGCAGAAGGAGCTGTTCATTCAGACTCCCTGTATAATACATGCAGAAGGAGCAGATCATTCAGACCCCCTGTATAATACATGCAGAAGGAGCAGTTCATTTAGACTACCTGTACAATACATGCAGAAGGAGAAGTTCATTCAGACTCCCTGCTAACTAAATAGCTTGGTTTCCTTGAATAGATGCAGTAATTGTCCCCTCTTGATGCAAACTAAAACTGCTTGCTGACATTGGCACTCGTGTTCTACTAGCTCCTCAAATGAATGTATAAGAAGAATCCGCACTGGCTTCCAGCTTCGCCCTTACCGGGAGCTGTCCATGACGGTGTGGAGACGGTGAGCAATGGTCAGCACGGTGCAGTGGGAGAATTCCGCCCGGATTGTTGTCTGGATCAAATTATCCGTCTCCAGGTCCACTGCTGCTGTGGCCTCATCCAGGATCAGAATCCGGGATTTCCGGAGTAGAGCTCTTGCCAGACATAGGAGCTGCCGCTGCCCCACACTGGAGGGGAAAGCAATTACACCAGAAATAAAAAAGAGCAATGTGATGAGTCAAAGGGGTTTCGGTTTTGGGGAAATTTAATTTTTTTAATTTTTTTTTTTTTTTTTTGATTTTTATTTTTTTTATAGGGACGGACGGTGACACATCTCTCCCTTTCGAAATACCAAAATGCATCACCAATGAGGGGTCCCTGAACACGTAAAGCAATCACTTTTTCAGCAATCAACAATTATTCAATCTATAACCCTGAATAACGTAACAGCAGACACTTCAGATCTGCTGTGGTTACTACTCTTCATTACAATTCACAGGGTTCAGTTGTAGTTATGGTTAGGGGGTTTCTGTTTAAAGCAGAGTGTAAACCAGCTGAAAGAGCATTATTGTGTCTTGATTACCTGAGGTTTTCCCCCCCTTCAGTGACCTCGTGGTTCAGTCCTTCCTGTAACTCTCCCACAAACTCCTTCAGATGGGAGAGCTCCATTGCCTTCCATATCTCCTGGTCAGTGAAGCTCTCAAATGGGTCCAGATTCCTCCTCAGAGACCCAGAAAACAGGACAGGGTCCTGTGGGCTCAGCAGGAGAAAATGACAACTGATGAACATGCCTGTGCTAGAGTCAGCCACTCAGTTCCACTGTGGAGTCTCAGCAGCATATACAGAAACAAAAAGTGAGTTTGCTACTTGGATAAAGACACAGGATATACTATAAGCTGTATACATGCTGGAGACGCTGTTTTACTCCACAGTATAAGCTATATAATAGGAAGACAGTGCAGACTGGAATCAAGAAGGAATTCAGTTAGATGAGTAGGTCTTTGAGAAGCGGCTTTGGGAAGCTTAAGGGAGAAAATGAAAGGAAATGATTGTCTGAGGAGGAAGACTGGGGTACCTGTGGGATGATGGTGAGTTTTTGCCTGAGGTCGTGAAGCCCGAGCGTGGCAATGTCAATCCCGTCAATCAAGATCCTGCCTCCTGCAGCCTCAATGACCCGAAACAGACAGTTTGTCAGGCTAGACTTCCCCGCGCCAGTCCTGCCCACGATGCCTATCTAAAGGAACACAGCGACACATGTGACCGTGGTAAGAGAACACAGCGCCAGTCCTTCCCACAATGCCTATCTAAAGAAACAGGTTGGCACACTGTGAACATGGCAAGAAAACACAGCACAAGTCCTGCCCACAATGCCTATCTAAAGGAATAGGACGGCACACTGTGAACATGGTAAGAGAACACATACAGGAACGCAAGCTGTTATAATACCACAATGCTTTAAGTGATGCATCTAAAGAGCTTCTATACTCAAGTTACACTGTTCCAGACATTTTGTTCCTCTATTGTAAGAGGGATGCAACCGTGTTTCCTGTACCTTTTCAGTGCTGCTGATGTCACATGTTATCCCATTCAATACCAGGTCCAACTCAGGCCTGTACCTAACTTTGTAGTTATCGAACTGGATCTTCCCATCCTCTGGCCAGTGTGGAGGTGGGCGAACGTCTGTGACCCAGGATGCCTAGGGAACAGGACAGAACCGGGCTTCAAAAATCATGTACAGGTATAGAACAAGAGAAATATTCCATGGTGGATAAAACAAATTGCTTTCAATGAAACACATGATTTAAAGATGAGACACCCTGCATTCCAGTCCTTTCATTTTAAGCACCAGCGATCGCAATAACAAGACTAACTTTTCTACATGTCTGTTAACCAGAAATATTAAACATAAAGAACATTAAAATTAAATGGAATACCATGCAGGGAAACCAACAATGCAATATGTCAAAATAATATGACCCCACATTCAAATACATTGTTATTATCCATATTGAGATTGTGCGGGAGTATGGAGATGGGAGCTGCTGGAACATTTTACATTTTACAGACCTCGGCTGTTCCTGATCAGTACCTCATTCTCCAGCTCGGTGTATTCGCACACTCTCTCCACTGCTACGATGTTAGTTTCCAGTTCAGAAGTCATCCTGACCAACCAGTTTAAAGTCTGAGTCACCTGAAAGAGAGAGGTGAGATACAGCATTAAGGAGTACCGAGTTAATTGGTGACCAATCAGAGACTTGTTAACAGATCACTGGTGAATTTTATATGTGGCAATTTGTAATTTATATACGGTATACAAATTGTGCAGCCTTATCATTACCTAACAAAACAAAACAAAAGAACAACCCTAACCCACTGCCCGCTAACCCTAACCCTAATAATCCTAACCCTAACCCACTGCCCGCAAGAACCCTAAACCTAACCCTAAACCACTGCCCGCTAACTGTAACCCTAACCCTAACCACTACCCGCTGACCCTAACCCTAAGCCTAAGCCTAACCCACTGTCCACAAAAAGAACCCTAACCCCAGCCCTAATCCACTGTCCGCAAAACGAAGCACAGACTTACATTGAGTGCATATGATATAGAGAGTCCAACCAGCCCACTGTCCAGAGAGTCGCGAGAAAGCACAGCAAACAGAGCCGAGAAGAACACCACCAGGTTCCCAACAAACTCCAACCGGACAGCAAGCCACCTGCGTGGGGAAAGTGAGGGCAAACATAACATCCCTTCTGCAACATGCTCAATGGAAATCAAAGCTTCATTTGATAATCATATAGTTATGCTTATTATTTAGCAAAGAATAGAAACTATATTAAACCATATTCCTGTATTTAACATCTGCTGATAAACTATTATAGTTTTTTTTACAATTATAATGCTAGCTTGGATGTCCCTGTTTAGGTAACAATAACCATGGTAACTATTCTAAATTCCAATAAACCAAAGCAACAAGAAAAGTACAAGTTTGGGAAAACTAAAAAAAACTTTAAAATGGTAAAAATTTACATTGTAAAAAAAAAACAGTGTGCGAATTACAAATAAGAAATTTTAAATGATATAAATACAAAAAAAATTTAATTTCCTAAAAACTTGAGCGATGTTCTCAAAAAAAGCAATGCAGTGCTGACTGATTCCCAGTGAGTGGTGCCCCCTCTTCACCTGTTGGAGATGATCCAGGGGTACACGCATTGCTGGTTCTTGTCGATGGTTGTCTCGTTGTGCTGGAGGAAGCGCTCTTGATGCCCGTATGCACGAATGACTGACAGGCCGGACACTGTTTCCCCAAAGTGGGAGTAGATGGGGGAGCGGGACACTGAATCTAAACGCCTTAGCTGCCTGGAAGTAGCAACATAGAAGCGCTGGAAGAGAAACACACATCCTGGAGGTGAGCGTCTAGACTTGGCTTTGAAAAACACTGCTTATTCAATATGGACCTTTTCAAATCTGCTATTCGCAAGAACAGAACAAACTAGTGTTCCAGGCACAAGTTCAGCTGCTGTATGAGATTATTAGCATACTTAGAACATAAGAACATAAGAAAGTTTACAAATGAGAGGAGGCCATTTGGCCCATCTTGCTCGTTTGGTTGTTAGTAGCTTATTGATCCCAGAATCTCATCAAGCAGCTTCTTGAAGGATGCCAGGGTGTCAGCTTCAACAACATTACTGGGGAGTTGATTCCAGACCCTCACGATTCTCTGTGTAAAAAAGTGCCTCCTATTTTTCCCTTTGTCTAATCTCCATTTGTGACCCCTGGTCCTTGTTTCTTTTTTCAGGTCGAAATGTCCCTTGGGTTGACATTGTCAATACCTTTTAGAATTTTGAATGCTTGAATTAGGTCGCCGCGTAGTCTTCTTTATTTAAGACTGAATAGATTCGATTATTTTAGCCTGTCTGGATACGACATGCATTTTAAACCCAGGATAATTCTGGTCGCTCTTCTTTGCACTCTTTCTAGAGCAGCAATATCCTTTTTGTAGCGTGGTGACCAGAACTGGACACAATATTCAAGATGAGGTCTTACTAATGCATTGTACAGCTTTAACATTACTTCCCTTGATTTAAATTCAACACTTTTCACAAGGTATCCAAGCATCTTGTTGGTCTTTTTTATATCTTCCCCACATTGTCTAGATGAAGACATTTCTGAGTCAACAAAAACTCCTAGGTCTTTTTCATAGAGTCCTTCTTTAATTTCAGTATCTCCCCAATGATTTTTATAATGCACATTTTTATTGCCTACGTGCAGTACCTTACACTTTTCTCTATTAAAATGTCATTTGCCATATGTCTGCCCAGTTCTGGATCTTGTCTAGATCATTTTGAATGACCTTTGCTGCTGCAACAGTGTTTGCAACTCCTCCTATTTTTGTGTTGTCTGCGAATTTAACAGGTTTGATTACTATACCAGAATCTAAGTCATTAATGTAGATTAGGATTAGCAGAGGAACTAATACTGATCCCTGTGGTACACCACTGGTTACCTTGCTCCATTCTGAGGTTTCTCCTCTACTCAGTACTTTCTGTTTTCTACATGTTAACCACTCCCTAATCCATTACATTTGTTTCCTTGAATCCCTATTGCGTTCAGTTTAAGAATTAATCTTTTAAGCGGGACTTAGTCAAAAGATTTCTGGAAAACTAAATAAACCACGTCATATGCTTTGCAATTATCCATTATCGATGTTGCATCCTCAGAAAAATCAAGCAGGTTAGTTAGACACGATCTCCCTTTTCTAAAACCATGTTGACTGTCTCCCAGGATACTGTTACCATATAGGTAATTTTCCATTTTGGATCTTATTATAGTTTCCATAAGTTTGCATATAATAGGACAGCTATTCCATTCCATATGGACATCTGGAAATAATTAATCAAAACGCATGGCTGAAGATGTGGTGCACACGGGAAGGCTTCACCTATCTTGATCATTGGACCACATTCTACAACGAGGACTATCTGTATAGACGGGATGGACTGCACTTAAATAACAAGGGAACCAGTCTACTTGGAGAAAAGATCCTCAAGCAGGTTCATAAGCATTTAAACTAGAAAGGAAGGGGGGAGAAATCAACAAAAAAACAGAAGGGAGACTGCATCAAAACAAGAACAACAACTCAGGTAAGACAACCATTAAATGTATTTATCTAAATGCTAGAAGAATCAGAAACAAAATTCTAGAACTTGAAGCTACTGCACTAACAGGTAACTATGATGTGATAGGTGTTACAGAAACTTAGTTGTCTGAGAGTGATGGGGACGAATATAATATTTGTGGGTATACACTGTATAGGAAAGACAGGCAGGACAGAAGAGGTGGAGGGGTAGCGCTATACATAAGAAACAGTCTTGAAGCTCAGGTGTTAAACCTGGACAAAGCAAATAAAACCGAATCAATATGGGTCAGAATAACGGACGAAAATTCAAAGGGCATAATAATAGGAGCATGCTATAGACTGCCAGATTCAGATGGTGAGCACAATAATCTGTTATACAATGACATTAGAAATGTGTGTAGCAAAGGAGAAGCCTTACTAATGGGGGATTTCAACTTCCCCCAAATAAAATGAGAAAACCCGGTGGGTAGCACGAAGGATGAAATAGAAATGGTGGAAATGACAAATGACTGCTTCCTAACACAATTTGTCAAGGCACCGACTAGAGGGGAGGCATGCCTTGATTTATTCTTTTCAAATAACGAAGATAGAATAACTAAAACAGAGGTCAGAGAGCCACTGGCAAACTCAGACCACAACATGGTCTCATTTGAAGTGTTTTTTAAAACCCCAAAAGTAATGACTAAAGCTAAGGTTTACAATTTTAGAAAAGCAAACTATGAAGGTATGAAACGGAGACTAACAGAAGTAGATTGGAGTAAAATAGAGAAAACACCCACAGAAGAAGGATGGTTGTTCTTCAAAAATGTAGTACTAGAGGCACAAAACAATTATATCCCTAAAGCAAAATGGTTTAATAGATCAATTAAAAAAAATATTCAGTGAAAAAAGGCACTTTACAGAGCATTAAAAAAGGACCAAAAAGAAAGTACGCAGAAAGAGTACACGGAACTGCAAACGCAAGTCAAAAAGGAAGTTACAAAGGCCAAGAGAGAAATAGAAATGAACATTGCTAAGGGAGCTAAAACCAATTCTAAAATGTTTTTCCAATATTACAACAGCAAGAGAACATTCAAAAGAGGAGATGTCTAAGAGATACAAATGGCAAAATCGTAGATGAAGAAAAAAAATAGCAAATATATTAAATGATTACTTTTCACAAGTTTTTACAAAGGAAGATACTGACAACATGCCCCACATGTCATCCAGTTCCTATCCAGTTTTAAATAACTTTAGCATAACTGAGGCAGAAGTGTTAAAGGGACTAGGAGCTCTTAAAATAAACAAATCCCCTGGGCCGGATGAGATCCTCCCAGTAGTACTCAAAGAAATGAAAGAAGTAATTTACAAACCGCTAACCAAGATCATGCAGCAGTCTCTTGACACAGGGGTGGTACCGACAGACTGGAAAATTGCAAACGTAATACCGATCCACAAAAAGGGAAACAAAACTGAACCAGGTAACTACAGACCAGTAAGCCTGACTTCTATTATATGCAAACTTATGGAAACTATAATAAGATCCAAAATGGAAAATTACCTATATGGTAACAGGGTCCTGGGAGACAGTCAACATGGTTTTAGGAAAGGGAGATCGTGTCTGACTAACTTGCTTGATTTTTTTGAGGATGCAACATCGATAATGATAAAGTCCCGCACAAAAGATTAATTCTCAAACTGAACGCAGTTGGGATTCAAGGAAACACATGTACATGGATTAGGGAGTGGTTAACATGTAGAAAACAGAAAGTACTGATTAGAGGAAAAACCTCAGAATGGAGTGTGGTAACCAGTGGTGTACCACAGGGATCAGTATTAGGTCCTCTGCTATTCCTAATCTACATTAATGATTTAGATTCTGGTATAGTAAGCAAACTTGTTAAATTTGCAGACGACACAAAAAGTAGGAGGAGTGGCAAACACTGTTGCAGCAGCAAAGGTCATTCAAAACGATCTAGACAAGATTCAGAACTGGGCGGACACATGGCAAATGACATTTAATAGAGAAAAGTGTAAGGTACTGCACGCAGGAAATAAAAATGTACATTATAAATATCATATGGGAGATACTGAAATTGGAGAAGGAATCTATGAAAAAGACTTAGGAGTTTTTGTTGACTCAGAAATGTCTTCATCTAGACAATGTGGGGAAGCTATAAAAAAGGCTAACAAGATGCTCGGATACATTGTGAAAAGTGTTGAATTAAAATCAAGGGAAGTAATGTTAAAACTGAACAATGCACTAGTAAGACCTCATCTTGAATATTGTGTGCAGTTCTGGTCACCTCGCTATAAAAAAGATATTGCTGCTCTAGAAAGAGTGCAGAGAAGAGCGACCAGAATTATTCCGGGCTTAAAAGGCATGTCATATGCAGACAGGCTAAAAGAATTGAATCTGTTCAGTCTTGAACAAAGAAGACTACGTGGTGACCTAATTCAAGCATTCAAAATTCTAAAAGGTATTGACAGTGTCGACCCAAGGGATTTTTTCAGCCTGAAAAAAGAAACAAGGACCAGGGGTCACAAATGGAGATTAGACAAAGGGCATTCAGAACAGAAAATAGGAGGCACTTTTTTACACAGAGAATTGTGAGGGTCTGGAATCAACTCCCCAGTAATGTTGTTGAAGCTGACACCCTGGGATCCTTCAAGAAGTTGCTTGATGAGATTCTGGGATCAATAAGCTACTAACAACCAAACGAGCAAGATGGGCCGAATGGCCTCCTCTCGTTTGTAAACTTTCTTATGTTCTTTCTTATGTTCTAGAAGTCAAGCTTATTGTTCTGTAGTTACCTGGTTCAGTTTTCTCTCCCTTTTTGTGGATCGGTATTACGTTTGTAATTTTCCAGTCTGTCAGTACAACCCCTGTGTCAAGAGACTGTTGCATGATCTTGGTTAGCGGTTTGTAAATAACTTCTTTCACTTCTTTGAGTACTGTTGGGAGGATCTCATCCGGCCCTGGGGAACTGTTTGTTTTAAGAGCTCCTAGTCCCTTTAACACTTCTGCCTCGGTTATGCTAAAGTTATTTAAAACTGGATAGGAACTGGTTGACATGTGGGACATGTTGTCCCTATCCTCCTTTGTAAAAACTTGTGAAAAGTAATCATTTAATATATTTGCTATTTTTTTCCTTCATCTGTGATTTTGCCATTTGTATCTCTTAGACATTTAACCTCCTCTTTGAATGTTGTAATATTGGAAAAACATTTTAGAATTGGTTTTAGTCGCCTTAGCAATGTTCATTTCTATTTCTGTTTCAATGTTTATTGGCCTTTCTAACTTCCTTTTTGACTTGCATTTGCAGTTCCATGTACTCTTCCTGTGTACTTTGTTTTTGGTCCCTTTTTAACAGTCTTTAAAGTGCCTTTTTTCACTGAATATTTTTTTTTAATTGAGCTATTAAACCATTTTGGCAATTTAGTTTTACATTTAGATTTGTCTACTTTAGGGATGTAATTGTTTTGCGTACTACATTTTTGAAGAACAGCCATCCTTTTTCTGTGGATGTTTTCTCTACTTTACTTCATTCTACTTCTGTTAGTTTCTGTTTCATACCTTCATAGTTTGCTTTTCTAAAATTGTAAACCTTAGCTTTAGTCATTACTTCTGGGGTTTTAAAAAGCACTTCAAATGAGACCATGTTGTGGTCTGAGTTTGCTAGTGGTTCTCTGACCTCTGTTTTAGTTATTCTGTCTTCGTTATTTGAAAAGACTAAATCAAGGCATGCCTCCCCTCTAGTCGGTGCCTTGACAAATTGTGTTAGGAAGCAGTCATTTCTCATTTCCACCATTTCAATTTCGTCCGTCGTGCTACCCACCGAGTTTTCCCATTTTATATAGGGGAAGTTGAAATCACCCATTAGTATGGCTTCTCCTTTGCTACACGCATTTCTAATGTCATTGTATAACAGATTAGTTAGCTCATCATCAGAATCTGGTGGTCTATAGCATGCTCCTATTATTATGCCCTTTGAATTTTTGTCCGTTATTCTGACCCATATTGATTCAGCTTTATTTTCTTTCTCCAGGTTTAACAACTGGGTTTCAAGACTGTTTCTTATGTATAGCGCTACCCCTCCACCTCTTCTGTCCTGCCTGTCTTTCCTATACAGTGTATACCCACAAATATTATATTCGTCCCCATCACTCTCAGACAACCAAGTTTCTGTAACACCTATCACATCATAGCTATATGTTAGTGCAGTAGCTTCAAGTTCTAAACTTGAGCTGCAATACCAGCTGCATATCAGGGGTAGCCGATAGAAGTAACTGAAGGGGTACACATTCATTACAGTGAGTCTGATTAGCTCAGCAAGCCTGGTTTGGGACCATTATAAAGCAACAGATGTATCACAATGCTTCCCTGACAGTCAAAGAAGAACCCAAAGGGCACGATGAAGGCTCAGAATGCAAACAGGTTTGAATATTGTCTACAAGAACATCTCAGATTGAGTAGCCACTAAGGCAGAAGGCTGGTATTATGGCAAGAAGAAAGAAAGAAGGCTCACCTGTACAAAGAAATAGAAGATTGCAAGTGGAATAATCACTGCAGTGAAGACTGGCGTAGCTAAACAGATGACAAACAGCGTGCCAAGCACTCCAAGAAAGCACATGAGCCAGCTCCGCAATGACATGGGGATTGCTTCGTCTATGGTAAAAATGTCCTGCAAGAAGCAAAGAACAACAGTCTCAGCGTTAGGAGCTAAGGATCCAGGTGACTCCTAATGGAAACAGAACTTCTAGCATTAAAAACTAGTGCAGTCACTTCAGCCTTGAAATACAGCCAGGTATTTACAATGCATGGGACTCAGTGGAAGCTTGTAGATTATCTAACAACTACTGTGCTATACATTCACATAGCTGACGAGTTACACTAATCCACATAATTAATGAGTTACACTATTCCACATAATTGATGAATTACACTGATCCACATAATTAATGAGTTACACTAATCAACATATCTGATGAGTTACACTACTCCACATAGCTGATGAGTTGCACTAATCCACATATCTGATGAGTCCCCCTTACCTTTGCAAACCGATTCACAACTCTTCCAGTGGGTGTTGTGTCAAAGAAGCGCATGGGGACGTGGAGAATGTTGTGCAGCAGCCGGTTATGAAGGATGCGGGAAGCAGATATGGCCCCAGCTGCCATTACCAATGTTCCAATGAACACCAACACACCTGAAAAACACAAACCATCCCAATGCACTGAATCAGTCAACACAAACAAGCTACAGTTAACTAGTTTCACTTTAAAATGAACCCAACCAAACCCATCTTAAAACAACAACAATGTGAAATATTAACCAAACTCGACCAAGTATAACACAACTCAACACCACCCAACTTCTGAATACAACCACAATTTAACACGTACCACAACACAACATTCATCAAATCTCAATCAGAGGGATAAGGTAAATACAAATTTGAAACTGTACCTTGTGCGATCCCCAGCGCCCCAAACACTCCCACCCTCATGTCCCGCAGAGAGGCAGGGTAAGTTTTGTTCATGTATGCCACTGCATCGTTCGTCCAAGCACTCAACCACAGATTCTGCCCAATGAAGGCTACATTCTGTAACAGGTACGCCAAGACAATGACTGAAGAGTAACCACAGCCCAAAGCGTGCATGTACTTCTTATAAACTGAGAGCTTCACCTGATGAGGGGGAGAGAAAGAGAGTTGGGTCAGGAGGACAGGATAAGCAGGAGAGTGTGGAAGAAAACAGGACTGGAGCCCCACTGGAGATAAAGCTGCCCCACCTGTCCAGTCTCCACATTCTCCTTCTCAATCAGCCGCTGGCCTTTCTGATCCTTTTGTGCGGAGATCACACTCCCTGCTCGGGAGGAACGCTTCTGTGTGCTAACTCTGGTTGGTGGGAATGTATAGGGAGAAAGAAGTCTCATTATAAAGTCAGAGCCCTAGAGCAAGATGATTCTTAATATTGTCCTTTGGTCTGTGCTCCTGGCATACCTGCCGTTGTGCTGGCTGAGCCGCAGGCTGTTCTCTCTTTTCAAAATCACTTTCACCACGTCCTCAGGAGGGTCGTCTGCCTGGGGCTCCAGGGAATCGAGCAACATCGCAGCCTCCTCTCCAACTCCCGATACATCTGTGTAGACAGACACTTGCAGAATCAATAACCTAATCAATAACAACGCTGATGTCATTCAAACTGACAGCACCAGGGGATGAATCACTCTACTGCATGTAGTGACTTGATCATCCATTGTAAACTGTGGGTGTTCAGCTGCTCAGAATGCTGTGCAATGTACTTTTATTCCATTAGTCTACCACTGTACTCTGAAGACTCCAGCCTCCAGCTTCTAAATCAACAGGTATTTAAATCATTAGGCAAAGGCAAATGATTCCACAAAACCTCTTTCTCAACAAAGACATTTTACTAATAGTTTTACCTCACACAAGTACACCTTTACGCACTATAATTAAATGAAAACAGAAAATATTAACAAAATAAACCATGGTCCAATTTGGCAGAAAAGAGTCTGGACATACCCTGTGCTCCGTCCTCCTTGCAGTTCCCCTCTGTGGCGTAGGTGCTCAAGAATTCAGAGAAAGCGCCCCCACTGGCCTGCAGGCTCTGGTACGAGCCAATCTCTGAAAGCTCTCCATTCACCA
Source organism: Polyodon spathula (assembly GCF_017654505.1). Taxonomy (NCBI): domain Eukaryota; kingdom Metazoa; phylum Chordata; class Actinopteri; order Acipenseriformes; family Polyodontidae; genus Polyodon; species Polyodon spathula. Next base: position 63,354 of record NC_054543.1, on the reverse strand, counting down.
GAACCACAATCTCATCTACATGAGGGAGGAAGCTCACCCCATGAGTAACCAGGATCCTTGTCTGAGGAGAGAGAGTGAGGAGCAGAGTGTGCATCTCTATTGGCTGTTTCACTTTCACAATGAGACCGATAAGTAAGAAAGAAGAATGGAAATATCTGATTGCAGTATTTCTTGGAATGATGTACAGAGAGAGAGCGAGAGAGAGAGATGATAAACAGACTCACCTTGTCCTTGAGCAGCCCATGGGGTCCCACTACCTTCTCAAAGAGGTGCTTCCCCACATGAGCGTCCACAGCAGAGAGCGGGTCATCTAGGATGTAGAGATCTGCGTGGTTGTAGGCAGCCCTGGCCAGACTGACCCGCTGCTTCTGACCGCCACTCAGGTTAATTCCCTACAGAGAAGAGCATGTGATGACCAAACTGAGATGTTTTAAATGGACAAAACAGATTAAGCTAATTGTCACTACTGGCATGGGATTAAACAAAAGCTAAGGGGGCTAACTCTTTAAATTAACAGGATAGAAAATGCAGTACAGAGTATTATTAGTGAAGCTTCTCCTTATAAAGATGGAGAAGGATAAGGGTGGTGGTATGAAGAGAGAGTCGGATCATGTGATAAGGAGTGAGTGGAGTGGAGACTCCTCTGACCTTTTCTCCAATCTCGGTTTGGTCACCCCCTGGCAGCAGTGCCAGGTCTGGTAGAAGAGCGCAGGCCTCTAGCACACGCTGGTAGTGCTCCTGCTCCAGCACAGATCCAAACAGGATGTTATCCCTCACAGTGGCATTCTGGATCCATGCCTGCTGCGGTACATAAGCCACTGAGCCCTGAAGGCCACAAAACGGATTATATAAATCATTTTATATATGTTACAGTCACATATAAGCTATCAAGAGACTGGAGTTTTTCATGTAGCTCTTTCTAATGGCATTAAGTAGGACCATTATACCAGTCTAAATATATAGCAAGTCACATGACTCCCACTGTCAGCAACGGATGATGAAAAACAAATCTCTGGAGATATAAATCCATTAAGAAGACTTATATCTCCACATATATGCTCTGAAACTGTAGGCAATAAATTACTGGAAATAATAAAGATCTCCTTGCCAGAAGTATACTAGTTTATGACTACTTCTTAAGCACAGCCAGCTATTTCTGAGTTGGAATATATTGTTTCTGTCTATCAACTGGGCACATACTTTTCTATACACTTGCTGTGCAACATTACAACTTTTAAACTGTTCTCTTCTCCTAAAACGTATTTGAAAGACTTGAATTGTATTAACGGCGCATTCCTTGTATTTAACACAAGGGACAACTCACTTTTTATCATGAGTTCTGCAAGAACACATAAAAGAAATGTCAGTTTCTACAGGGAATACTATTTATATATTTTCTGGACAAGCAAGATTACCTTTTATGGTAAAACATACTTGAAATGTGTCAAAAACTCAAAGTGAAAAAGACAAGCATTTACTCCACTCCATACTCCAGTCACCTTTATATTAATGTGGCCTCTAATATTCTCCATTTCTCCCAGCATTGAGGACACCATTGAGGACTTCCCTGAACCCACAGCCCCCACCACCGCGATCAGACTGCCTGGTTTAATATCAAGAGATATGCTGAAAAACAAGCAAACCCATAAATACATGAATCATGAGTCTGGGATCAAAGGGAGGCAGAAGTGATCTTTGTGGTACAGCTGCAAGCCACTACTAGTCACAAAGGCAGCACGTTTCATAGACTGTTGTAAGAGCTGTTTCTCCAGGTGTTCCATATCCAAGAATGTTAAAATGATAAGTGGTTTCTCCAGTGTTCCTGGTTTGAGGCATACTTACTTCTTCAAAACCGGCTCTCCATTCTTGTCCCAAGCAAAGGAGGCGTCACAGAAACTAACAGCAGTGTCTGAGAAAAAAAAAAAAAAGTACTCCTTTCATTTGAATTTTTACTTTTTACAATGCGTCTGCCTGTCTATATACAGTCGGAGCCCGTACTGAGAACCCCTTTGATATGAATCGCCTTGTTAACTGCACTTCAAGCATGTCTGACAAATGAAAAAGAACAGAACTTACTCTAGCTGAGAAACAGTTGAATGGTTGGGAAAGGCAGAACACACTGTTCAACTTGCTAAAGAGTATGGTGTGGGAAAGTCTACAATTACTGACACAAAAACTGCAAAAGAAAATCTTCAGAAATTCTCGAGTGCCATGGAATCAAGCACTGCCACAGCACTGTGAAGAACTGTGCGACTCTGAAGACAACGCGAGAGACAGATTTTATACACATGGGTCCGTGCAAGAAAAAGAAAAGGGCTCTCCCATTACAGGAGCAGTACTTCAAGAGAAAGCATTGTCATTGCATAGTCTACTGAGAGAAAGCATTGTTATTGCATACTGCATAGACCACTGAGAGAAAGCATTGTCATTGCATAGACCACTGAGAGAAAGCATTGTCATTGCATAGTCTACTGAGAGAAAGCATTGTCATTGCATAGTCTACTGAGAGAAAGCATTGTCATTGCATAGACCACTGAGAGAAAGCATTGTCATTGCATAGACCACTGAGAGAAAGCATTGTCATTGCATAGACCACTGAGAGAAAGCATTGTCATTGCCTACTGAGAGAAAGCATTGTCATTGCTACTGAGAGAAAGCATTGTCATTGCATAGACCACTGAGAGAAAGCATTGTCATTGCATAGACCACTGAGAGAAAGCATTGTCATTGCATAGACCACTGAGAGAAAGCATTGTCATTGCATAGTCTACTGAGAGAAAGCATTGTCATTGCATAGACCACTGAGAGAAAGCATTGTCATTGCATAGACCACTGAGAGAAAGCATTGTCATTGCATAGACCACTGAGAGAAAGCATTGTCATTGCATAGACCACTGAGAGAAAGCATTGTCATTTGCTTAGCAGAGAAAAAACTCAGTGCGGAGACAGCAGAGTCAGAACCGTTTGCAACACTAAGGAAATGCAGTGTTTGGGGCTATGAGAAGCACACTAATGTTTAGAGTTTTTACAGTACACTATATATACATGTAAACTTACATTCATACCCCCAAGCTGTTCAGATGACTGGGCTTCTACTGTACTTATTAATGTATCTAAATGTATATAAGGTTGCTTTTAAGAAGTGACTGTTTCCCTTCAAGAGAAAGTCCAATCCATATACTGCTCTAATGTATAATACGGTACACTGAATCTATTTACCCTCTGTGATTTAAACCCAGGTTCATCTACATGTTGAGTACAAATTAACTGAAAAGCCTGCTTACTGAAACTGGGATCATGGTGGATTGCAGAGTCATCCAGATCGGTGCCTCCCAAGAACTTCTCTAAACGTTTCACAGAGACAGCAGCCTGAAATAAACAGCAGCAGCAGCATGAGTGCGTTACCTGAGTGTGTTATTACAGTGCGTTACCTGAGTGCGTTATCTGATGCAGAGCTCTGCCAGCTTCTCTGACAAGGCAGGTTTTGAAAAATCTGTGCTTTATGATGTTTTGTCAGTACTTCACCATGCAATCTCTAAATCATAGTAAAATGCATTTTGTCACTGCTGTAAACAAATGATATCAAACGAAAAGCCTCTCGACTGAGAGCGAGTATGGCACCTTTGGAAATAAATGTCAGATATGAACAAAATGGTTTCAGAAGCTGTTATTTAAAGTTCACGTATGTATATGAAATGCTGGGCATCGGCTGACATCAGGTTCAACTTAATCTTTGAATTCAGCAAAAGGCTTGATTGTAATGTACAGAGCTCAATGTATTTCTGCTTGCACCATTCAAGGATGAGTTTGGTTAATGCGTCTGCAGGCGTTACCTGCACCATGCTGGAGATGAGCATTGGCAGCATGGCCAGGGGGAAGCGCAGGATGTTGAAGAGAGAGATGGAGGTGAAGGCCTTCTCTGCAGTCAGGACGTTGTCAGAGCTGATGGAGACAAACACAGCAAAGCTCGCCAGGGACACCTGCAGGTCGCAGAGGGAAAGAGGAACGAATGGTCAAACATTCGCAATACCACCTGATCTCACAGAGCAACTTCAGATGGGGATAAAATAGCAACAGTTACCCAATGTATTCCTCCAGTGTTTAGATTCACTTTGTACTGTTTTTTTGTTTCATTCGTCACATCCATAAACTCAATCTAATACACACAGCTCTTAGAATCATTTAAATTGTCTGTAGCAGGGTTTCAATCTTTTTTTGAAACTATACCCTTTCTGTCTGGAGGTTTCAGCTCAAGTACTCTTGACCATCTACGCTCTACTGAATGAAACCACAGTTGCAATAAAAGGCAGAATAATCTGATTAACACATTTCTTTTTTTCCCCTGTTTATTTAGTATCACAACAGTTTGGGACACAATAGAAATCTTTGGATGCACAGAATCAAAAGACAGTATTTGGGAATCTCTTTGGAAACACTGGTATTCACTTTCTATTAGACAAAGTTATTATAATTAATACAAAGTAGTCTGCTCTGTAAATATTTATCATGTTACCATTTACTTCCCATCTCAGCATAATTGTGTTCAATTTAAAATGTTTACATTTTTTGTTATTAAAGCCAACATAAAAATGAGCCAAAGGGACTCTGCATATGTTTTTGTTGCTTTGCACTCTCTGTAGACTCTTGTGTTTTCTTCCTTTGTTTTTCTTATGCAAGTAAGAAATTGATCCCTTTCACCGAAAAGAAATTCAACCAGCTGCTATTGAGAAATGCAGCCGTGGATAATAAACAAAATAAAACCTGTCAAAGTATGAGTATTATAATTATTATTTTAATCCTGTCAAAGTATGATTATTATAATTATTATTTATAATCCTGTCAAAGTATGATTAAGAATTATTTATACTTTTGAAAAATGCAGAAAGATTGTGCTTCACTGATACGACAAGCTGAAAACAGCAAAGTTCATGAGCAGCGTAGCGCAGAGCACTCTCCAGAGACTGAATCACCAGGCACAGCTTCACAGACCAATAGTATATTTCAGAGTAAAATCCACTGAATCACCAGGCACAGCTTCACAGACCAATAATATATTTCGGAGTGGAATCCACTGAATCACTAGGCACAGCTTCACACACCAATAATATATTTCAGAGTGGAATCCACTGAATCACCAGGCACAGCTTCACACACCAATAATATATTTCAGAGTGGAATCCACTGAATCACCAGGCACAGCTTCACACACCAATAATATATTTCAGAGTGGAATCCACTGAATCACCAGGCACAGCTTCACACACATAATATATTTCAGAGTGGAATCCACTGAATCACCAGGCACAGCTTCACACACCAATAATATATTTCAGAGTGGAATCCACTGAATCACACTGTTTCAGTTACAGTAGTACTAGAGCGACTCCTCACCAGAAAAGGTGCACAGGTGAAAATGAATGTGGAGATTGAAGCCAGGTAGGAGAAGCTCTTCATCACTTTCAGCTCCTTCTCTCGGATACCCAGGATCTGGGCTTCAAATGAAGGCTCCCAGGCATAAATCTTGAGGATCTGAAAAAAAGGGTGTTACAATTACGAGATTAGGAAACAGAGAGAGGCTGCGAGAAACAGAAGGCAGTAGTGCCTTCATGGAATAACTTACAAAATGACAGTGAGAGAAAGGGACACTCCACTACTGATAGACAGAAATGTGAACCCAACCAGCTCCTCCCACCACCTTACCTTTATTCCATTGAGAATTTCATTCATAAATTTCATCCGCTTGTCTTTGTACTTCATGTTTTTTGTCTATAAAGGAATTACAAAATATTATAGTTATGAGAAAGAATGAGACAAACACACAAACACTCAGAACAAAGTCAGTCAATGTGAATACTTAGAGAAAAGAAAGAGAAAGATTATAAACTATGCTGGAGTAGCATCCTTCAGTCACCTCTTAATGAAGAGAGGAGAGGGACACTGAATCCCTAAGGAAACCTATTTGAATGGACCAGATTCATCTGTAGAAAGTAGCACTAGCTGGCACTGATAACAGAACAGCGAGACCTTCAGCAATAAATTATAACCCAAAAGAAACAGAGTCAAGTTAGTGCCTGTGTGGGAAGACAGCCCCTCACCTGGAGGGTTTTCGACCTAACAACCAGAAAGCCATTGAGGGGCACCAGGAGAATCATGGTGACGAGGCCAGCCAGCACAGAGGGCCCCAGCTCCTCCCACAGGAACACGAGGGAGACGATGATCTGCAGGGGGCAGGACCACAGCAGGTGGATGAAGTTCGTCACGTCCATGAAACGCTGGGCATCGGCTGACATCAGGTTCACTATCTCGCCCACGGTAGACTCCTTTCGGGCCGTATTGGAAACCACAAGGGCCTGTGCAAACAGCAGCGCATGCCATCAATAATCAGGGGTACACTTTCGGGTGCTTGTGCCAGTAAGCAAGCAGTACTGTGTACACCCCAAGTGTCTAAAAGCATGGCACTTATTTTTCATCTGAAAGCTGCAGCCTGATGTGGTCCATAAACCCAAAATCTGAGAAACCAGTACAACACCACTGAACACAATCCAAGAAACAACTGCAACACCAAAGAAGCATAACTAAAGATAAAGGAAACCATTCTGGAATGAGCAAATTAATAAACACCTGCACACCTGATAAACTCCAGCACAGTATCTCTGAACCCCCGGCTCCACATATGATAAACTCCAGCAGCACAGTCTCTCTGAACCCCTGGTTGCACATATGATAAACTCCAGCACATTCTCTCTGAACCCTTGGCTGCACACACGATAAACTCCAGCACAGTCTCTCTGAACCCCCGGCTCCACACATGATAAACTCCAGCAGCACAGTTTCTCTGAACACCTGGCTGCATACCTGATAATCTCCAGCACAGACTCTCTGAACCCCCGGCTGCACACATGATAAACTCCAGCACAGTCTCTCTGAACCCCCGCCTCGTTGTACCTGACACCCTGGGATCCTTCAAGAAGCTGCTTGATGAGATTCTGGGATCAATAAGCTACTAACAAACAAATGAACAAGATGGGCCTCCTCTCGTTTGTAAACTTTCTTATGTACCTTCTTGTAGACGGCAGCCATGATCGCAGTGCGCACCCTCATCCCCAGCACAAAACAACGCTGGAAATACTGCTGCAAGAGCATAGACTGCAGCACGGCAACCAGAACCAGCAGCACTGCATACAGATACCCCTTCCACTCGAAGATGGACTTATCCTGTGTGAAGGATACCATGAGCCTGGGAGGGACCAAACAAGACAGTCAGGGTATTTCTATTATATCATTGGGTTGAAAAAATAGGAGCATGCTAAAAGAGCAATGTTCTTGTATTGACGATGTGCTATAGGCATCAAGTAAATATAGAGAATGTCGTAAAAAGCCAAGCACTCACTAAGTATCTGCTATTAAGCTTATTTATTTATTATTATAACATCATTATAAAAAACAATGAAGCGAATTCATGCAGATGTGTTGCGGCCACTGGCCTTCATCAGTGTAGTGCACTAATATAATTGTTTTATCAAACGATGTTACTGCACTGATGAAGGCCAGTGGGCGCAACACATCTGCATGAATTCACTTCATTGTTTTTTCGTAATGATGTTATAATAATAAATATATAAGCTTAACAGCAGATACATGGTGAGTGCTTGGCTTTTTACGACATTCTATAATATCATCGGGCAAATCTTGTTGTGATATATATATATATATATAATTAAAAGGGCAATGGAAAATGAACTGAAAGTGGTAAAGAAAATGTGTGCTTTAAAAAAGCCAACCCTGTTTTGATTGATGTGCTGAAGAATATCCCTAGTATACAGGAGTGCGACTCACTTGAGGATTTGCGGGCTGACAAAGACAAGCAGGTCCTGCAGGAGTTTAAAGAGCGCAGACTCCAGCAGCACTTGCAGGAATGTCTTCACCAGGCTGGGGATCAGCCAGGAATGTGCAAACTCACACTGCTTCTCTGAACTGGCTTCCTTCTTCTTCTGTTTCCCCTTATCCTCCTGCAGCACAAACAAGGTGAAACAAACCGAAAGGCATGTGGGGTCAGTAGACTTCTCTACTTCTTTTAAGTCTAGTATCGAACAGTCTCTACATGTGTTATATATGCTACAGAACTCCTGCTTTATTAAAGGAACCCTTGTTTAACAACTACTATATCCTTTTAGATTGTATTTAACCTGGAAACAGCACTGAACTCCCTGTGTGACCACTTCAGCACCCTCTCCAAGCACCTCTGTCATGAGACATACCTCTGATCGGATCAGATCTCTATTATAATCACTGGTCTAGGGCTCTTCCTGGTTTCACTGTATTTTACACATTTAGATGATACCTCTTCAGTCTTTAGGATATCCTGACATTGCAATAAGTAGCAGAAGGCTACGTTAGTTTGCAATATGTCCTCCCTCTCTGGCCCCCTCTGCTCATACCATGACCAGCACATCCTGGCTGTGACTCTTGGCCAGTCTGTTGGCGTGCATGTCGCTCTGAAGACCCGGTTTCCTTCTCTGATTGTGTTTCTTCCAGGCCTTCTTCACCTCCCAGTTCATTATCTTCTCAAACTTAGAGAAGATGGTCTGGGTCTTATCGGACTCATTCAAATCCCACAGGTCCTCCACCTCTAGGGGGCGCTTGTAACCATTAAGCACCATACTGAGTAGGAGACAAGGAAAGCTCGAAAATAATCTCACCAGTGTTTGGACAGAAACATTTCAGTGTAGATTAGTTGCAGAAAAGTGTGTTGAAGTATCTACAAGTCAATGTGTATTATAACAGGTTATTAACATTGCCCCAAAAGGTTCATACTTTGACATATGAAATGTCTATGCATGCTATTTAAGCTACTTATTTACAGAAACCTCCAGATACAATGTGCTTGAACTGATTACTTCAATTCCAATTGTACAATCCAGAGGAGATGAAGACTGCAGCTCAACTGCTTGCACTGTTTACCCTGCTATAGTAGCAGCAAATTCAACAAAAAGACACTTAATTTATTTACCTGTTGAACCAGTTAAATGTGATTCTGCTTAGAAAGGAAGCAGATATCTCTGGATTCTGTAAAACATTTTTAAAAAATGAATGTAATTATTTGATCAACACCTTTAAACACTCTGTAATAAACTCTGAGATAAAATTATAAAGCAGACACACGTTTAGGGCGATGCCAGTACTAATGAAGGCCTTGTATTACCAATTCAATGAAAGACAAACCGTGAATTAAGAAACTATGATTTGCTAATGATCAATTTTATGTTATTACATGAAGAGATCAATATTTGGACTAGCTCCTCTGCTTAGGCCCAGTGGAATGGATGTGATGGGCTCGCTATGGGAGCTCCCTGCTGTTATTAGGAGTCCTGCTATGGGCAGAATAACAGAAGCATTGTTATTAAAAAAGGTGCAGCAACAGCAGTGCTGTGAGCAGCAGTGAAGGAAGCAGTAAAGGTTTATCAGGGGATTGAAAAGTGTTGGTACCTTCTTAGCTGCCTCCCTAGTTTCCTGGGACATGTCAACAAAGGAAGACAAGATGAGTGTGAGGACCTGGAGGCCATAGGAGATATAAAACAAAGTGAAGCGGGGCAGGTCTGAAACGCTGTCCTGTGAGGGGAAACACAAATGGAAAGCCATTAGGACTGGTCTGCCCTCCCCTTCAAGTGCTGTCCTGGTGTGAGGTCATTTCAAATATGCTGCACATTTCACCAATCAAAGAGAAACAGATAAAACACCAGCCAATGACTGAATGAAACTCCTATGCACAGTATAAGTAATACTGCTTTATTAATGCAACAGGCAGGACTACCAGACTGTGCAGCACCACAGCCCCTCCCACTGTGAAAAATAGGCAGGACTATCAGACTGTGAGACACCATAGCCCCTCCCACTCTAAGCAATAGGCAGGACTACCAGACTGTGCAGCACCACCCCCCTCCCACTCTGAGCAATAGGCAGGACTACCAGCCTGTGCAGCACCACCCCCCTCCCACTCTGAGCAATAGGCAGGACTACCAGCCTGTGCAGCACCACCCCCCTCCCACTGTGAACAACAGGCAGGACCACAGCCCCTCCCACTCTGAGGAACAGGCAGGACTATCCGCCTGTGCAGCACTACAGCCCCTCCCACTCCTCTCTGACCTGGCGCAGGGACTCCCGCAGAAGTGTCTGGAATGGAAAGACCCCACAGAGGACAGAGAGGGTCCAGAACAGGAAGAGAGCCCCAGACTCCCCCGTCTCGCCTCGCCGACGCACTCCCTCCTGGCTCAGGAGCATCAGGAGCTGAGAAGAGAGACAAACAATCAAGCCAATCATTTAAAGTACATTTTCCAAGTTCCTCTTCGCATTACTGGCATTATCACTGCCACCACCCTTAGCTACGGCTACAAAGTAAGACAATGGCTTTTAAAACTTTGGTAGAACTCCTGTGCACTGCTTTGACATGCATTGTTTAAGTGTACTGGGTCACTGAACAGCTGCAGAACAGAAATAAACAGACATACCCCTGCATGTGTTTGTATAGGCTCAGATAATTCTGCAGAGGAATACTGTATCCTTGTGCTGTATTCAAATGACACAGCAGCATGAATGTAAGGAAGTCTGCTACAGGACAGGAGGCAGCTTGTTAAAGCAGCTAATGTTGGATTGTTTAATAATACATTAGCAATCATTTCAAAGCCATGTGTAACAGCATGCATCACTGAACAGCCCCAGTAAAACACTGATGTTTGAAGCATGTTACTGTGCTAGTCTTACCCATGATGCAGTGTATAGGGCAGGGTTGGTGTAGAGCACTGCAGGGTTCTGTTTCCCTGGACTCGGATCCCTGTAGTTCCCATAATCCTCAGCCAGGGTGACGGCCAGTCCAGCGATGGAAGTCAGGAACAAAAGAACAACCAGGAGCTGAATGACAGTCCGAAAACATGAGAAAAAAACTCATCCCTGCTCCGTGGGAGACAACAATCCTTTCGCTTGAATTTGATTTATTTCTTTTTAATGTTGCTAGGTACTACAGTAATGAAATGAGAAGGAGCCATCAGTTCCAGCAATGACATTTTTCAATTGGCCAGACAGACATCTCAAGCCCCCCACCAGCCTGACCTTCTTTAAAACAGACCCCCCCCCCCCAGCCCCTGCTACTGTATCAAATACCTGTTTTGTGCAGTACAATCTGGAAATGTGTGTTTTGGATGCTTTCTTCTTGAAGAGCCCCGAGAGGTGCCATGGGGCAGTCAGCCACAGGAAGCCCAGGGGAAGCCACACCAGAACAGTCTGCTCCAGACATAAAGGCAGGTCTGGATCAGATCGCTCCAGGAACGATGCGTTCTGGGGCATAACAAAGAAATCAGCTCCCTGCTCACTGAATAGGATTCCACTGCTAAAATAACGTCCCGATTCCTATCTACTGAACACTGCTGTATCTGTATAGCACCATGCAGGCTGCATTCTCAAATCTATTTCATATTCACATCTATTAAACACTGCTGTATCTGTATAGCACCATGCAGGCTGCATTCTCAAATCTATTTCATATTCACATCTATTAAACACTGCTGTATCTGTATAGCACCATGCAGGCTGCATTCTCAAATCTATTTCATATTCACATCTATTAAACACTGCTGTATCTGTATAGCACCATGCAGGCTGCATTCTCAAATCTATTTCATATTCACATCTATTAAACACTGCTTTATCTGTATAGCACCATGCAGGCTGCATTCTCAAATCTATTTCATATTCACATCTATTAAACACTGCTGTATCTGTATAGCACCATGCAGGCTGCATTCTCAAATCTATTTCATATTCACATCTATTAAACACTGCTGTATCTGTATAGCACCATGCAGGCTGCATTCTCAAATCTATTTCATATTCACATCTATTAAACACTGCTGTATCTGTATAGCACCATGCAGGCTGCATTCTCAAATCTATTTCATATTCACATCTATTAAACACTGCTGTATCTGTATAGCACCATGCAGGCTGCATTCTCAAATCATTTTCATCAAAATTGTATTTTATCAGAAAGGAAAAACACACCAAATACATTTACCAAACCAGAAAGAAATAACTCAGATTTTCAAAAGAAAATTATTATTATTTTTGGTTTGGTAGTCTTACAGACCATCTTGGTATGGGTATAGTGAATTCTTTTGAATGCTACCATGTCTGTTTCAGTCCTCACATACTGTACATGAAGAGGCTTTCATCCATGCCTTGTCTGAAAGGCACACCACAGTGTCCCCTGCAGCCCTCTTCCCTCTAGTGGATGGGTTGCATGTGTTATTTTGTTTTTATAACCGTTGACAACTAGCTTACTAACAGGGTAGGAAATGATTCTATTTGTTGTCAATAGTTAAAATGTAACCCCCTCCCCCCCTCCTCCGACCTTCCATGTTTACTTAGCAATTGCAACTCAAAGTCTACGGGTTTTTATTACTGAAAAGGGTTCAATATAGATCTAGAAAGACAGAACTGTAGTAATGCCTGCTGGTGAGATTGGCTTCTACATTTTATTGAGCCTTTGTTATTAGGTGAACTACGGGTTCCTGGACTGACAGCTCAGAACAATGTAAACGTGTGTTAATCAGTACAGTGGGGTCTGGTGTGCAATGAGAAGGCATGACACTGTAATCAATGTAAACATGTGTTAATCAGTACAGTGGGGTCTGGTGTGCAATGAGAAGGCATGACACTGTTATCAGTGTAAATGTGTGTTAATCAGTACAGTGGGGTCTGGTGTGCAATGAGAAGGCATGACACTGTAATCAATGTAAACGTGTGTTAATCAGTACAGTGGGGTCTGGTGTGCAATGAGAAGGCATGACACTGTTATCAGTGTAAATGTGTGTTAATCAGTACAGTGGGGTCTGGTGTGCAATGAGAAGGCATGACACTGTAATCAATGTAAACGTGTGTTAATCAGTACAGTGGGGTCTGGTGTGCAATGAGAAGGCATGACACTGTAGTAAAAGATAATGCAATAATCCCCCTTTCTGTAACTGAAACCGTTTCTTTTGCTCTTAAATTACATTCATTTTCACAGTAGATGTACATACTGGATTATATAACTTTACAGAAGGGGCATGTTCAACAGAACTTAATCAGGGGAATTGGAAATTCAGCCCCTAGTTTTGCAGCTAATAAAGGGCTATTATTTAAAAAATGTATCACTTATAAGTCTTCAATGTGAAAAAGATTTAAGTTTTTTTAATGTTGGCTTTGTGGTGCTCTGTGAGAACATTGTCCAGCCTGAGTAAACTGTGGTAAAGAGATGACCAGTGAACCAAACAACACAGTAAAGAGATGACCAGTGAATCAAACAACCCAGTAAAGAGATAACCAGTGAACCAAACAACACAGTAAAGAGATGACCAGTGAACCAAACAACACAGTAAAGAGATGACCAGTGAACCAAACAACACAGTAAAGAGATGACCAGTGAATCAAACAACCCAGTAAAGAGATAACCAGTGAACCAAACAACACAGTAAAGAGATGACCAGTGAACCAAACAACACAGTAAAGAGATGACCAGTGAACCAAACAACACAGTAAAGAGATGACCAGTGAACCAAACAACACAGTAAAGAGAATGAATCAAACAGAAGGCAAAGTATTATTAATATTAACAGAAAGAATACTAAACAATTTTCCATTTATCACGTAAAATGACAACATTTTACAAAAACAAAGGGTGAGAGAAAATATTAGTTTATGTTGTCAAATATTAAGAGAACTCAATTGATTCAAACATACAAAACAAAAACTATGGAGATGATATTCTAAATATTTAACAAGCAAATTGTATTTCACAGATTTATTTCAAACATACCCAGAAAGTTTTTCCACAGAATTGAGTGAGTGCCGCTGACATGGCTGCTGAGGACCTGTCCTGTCTACTGCTTGTGGGCTTGTGCTCTCTCACACACTTGCTATATATCTCTACACTGGGCTTGTGCCCTCTCACACACTCTCTATCATCTCTGCACTGGGACTATGCCCTCTCACACACTCGCTTTCAACTCTTCACTGTAAACACAGGCAGGTCAAAGACTGACAGTGATTCAGCACAACAAAGAACTTGAATCATTGGTAAAGAACAATAAACAAAATGGACCCTGGAATACTTTATACTGCTCATCATCTGGTTCATATTGCATTGGGAATGACATACATTTTATTACAGCCTCTACAGGATCTGGACATCCACTTGAGAAGAGACCCCTTCGATGTAACAGTGATGTGAAGATTAGGGTTAACACAGCCATCCAGTTTCACCCTCCACTGTATTTTATATGGCAAGTGAAACTGTTGCCATCTATCGATTATATATATATAAGGGGTCTCCCGATGGCATGAACAGCACCAGATTACATGTGTGAAAAATAAACTGGTACCCCTTGTTTAACTCACATTTTAATGGCAACCACTGAACCTTTTGGGGAATTTGTCCATTGGTATTTTTGTGTTCTTTTTTACATCATCTATTATGGTTTTATATTATGTAAAACATTTATCTTATTTTATATTAGAAGCTGCCTCACTGAACAGTAAATATTTCTTCTTATAAAAACTCCTACAGCCTTTTCATCCTTTAAACACACTGCACATACAGTGGCTCTCAAAAGTATTCACCCCCCTTGGACTTTTCCATATTTTATTGTGTTACAACATGGAATCAAAATGGATTTAATTAGGAGTTTTTGCCACTGATCAACACAAAAAAGTCCATAATGTCAACGTGAAAAATAAAATCTACAAATTGTTCTAAATTAATTACAAATACAAAACAGAAAATAATTGATTGCATAAGTATTCATCCCCTTGAATCAATATTTGGTAGAGGCACCTTTGGCAGCAATTACAGCCATGAGTCTATTTGGATAAGTCTCCACCAGCTTTGCACATCTGGACACTGCAATTTTTGCCCATTCTTCTTTGCAAAATTGCTCAAGCTCCGTCAAGTTGGATGGGGACCTTTGGTGAACAGCAATTTTCAACTCTTTACACATATTCTCAATTGAATTGAGGTCCGGGCTTTGACATTGACCTTTTTGTTTAAGCCAGTGTGGCTTTGGCTGTATGTTTGGGGTCATTGCCCTGCTGGAAGATGAATATTCTCCCAAGTCCCAGGTCTCTTGCAGACTTCAGCAGGTTTTCCTCCAGGATTTCTCTGTACTTTGCTGCATCCATTTTGCTCTCTATCATCACAAGCTTTCCAGATCCTGACGCAGAGAAGCATCCCCATAGCATGATGCTGCCACCACCATGCTTCACGGTAGGGATGGTGTTCTCAGGATGATGAGTGGTGTTAGGCTTGCGCCAAACATAGCGCTTAACGTTGAGGCCAAAAAAAGCTCTATTTTGGTCTCATCAGACCATAGAATCTTCTTCCACTTGGTCTTAGAGTCTCCCACATGCCTTCTGGCAAACTCTAGCTGAGATTTGATGTCAGTTGTTTTCAACAATGGCTTTCTTTTTACCACTCTCCCATAAAGGCCAGTTTTGTAAAGCACCCGTAATGCACAGTGTCTCCCATCTCAGCCGTGGAAGACTGTAACTCCTTTACCGTTGCCATAGACCTCTTGGTGGCCTCCCTGACTAGTGCCCGTCTCGCCCAGATACTCAGTTTTTGAGGAAGGCCTGTTCTAGACAGATTCACAGTTGTGCCATATTCTCTCCATTTCTTAATAATGGACTTTACTGTGCTCTGGGGGATATTCAATGCCTTGGAAATGTTCTTATATCCTACCCCTGATTGGTGCTTTTGAAGAACTTTATTCCGGATTTGCTTTGAATGTTCCTTTATCTTCATGATGTAGTTTTTGTTAGGAAATGTAGTACCAACTGTGGTACCTTCCAGAAACAGATGTATTTAACCTGAAATCATGTGAAACACCTTAATTGCACACAGGTGGACTCCATTCAACTAATTATGTGACTGCTAAAGACAATTGGTTGCACCACAGCTTATTTAGGTGTGTCATAGCAAAAGGGGTGAATACTTATGAAATCAGTTATTTTCTGTTTTATATTTGTAATTAATTTAGAACAATTTGTAGATTTTATTTTTCACTTTGACATTATGGACTTTTTTGTGTTGATCAGTGGCAAAAACTCCTAACTAAATCCATTTTGATTCCATGCTGTAACACAATAAAATGTGGAAAAGTCCAAGGAGGGTGAATACTTTTGAGAGCCACAGTATCACAGTCTACAGGATGTATTTCATGAAAACTAAATGTTCTGACGTCCAATCTGCAGAGATGAACTTGTGCATGCAAGCACTACAGCCTGTTAATAATTACATGTGCTTTGGTAATGTGTTACTTGAGGCTGAGCCAAGGGTCTGTGTTTCAGGGGATGATCTGTAGCTTCAGGTATGTTTGTGTGTCAGAATTAGGTAATGCATTGACTGCTGAGCATGCCCGAAAATGATCTGTTTGTGCTTGAATGCAGACATTACAGTGTACACTGGGAAAGGTGGCCCTACTGCACACCTAACTTCATCAACATGGTGTGAGATCAGTGCAGGCCTGGGGTTGGAATTGAGCTGAGAAGTTGCTGGAAATAGAACCTTCCCACTCATATATCAGTAGAGCTCTTCATTATTTGGAAGCGTGTTCAGTGGTGTTAGTAAGGGGGGGTTGGGCTCTGGTGTCACCCCTGCTCGTCAGCACTCTCTTGAACCCCAACGCAATCAGGGTCTCCATGGCAACTACAGGGTCATGTACCATGTCAAAGGCTGAGATAAAAAAAACAATAAGTACATTATATCCCATTTCAATGGCAGAAGTCTCCCAACACACACTGCATTGCACCAAGGTGAATGAGGTCCCATTGCATTGCACCAAGGTAAATGAGGTCCCACTGCATTGCACCAGGGTAAATGAGGTCCCACTGGATTGCACCAAGGTAAATGAGGTCCCACTGCATTGCACCAGGGTAAATGAGGTCCCACTGGATTGCACCAGGGTAAATGAGGTCCCACTGCATTGCACCAAGGTGAATGAGGTCCCATGTTATCAGTGTGACCACCAAGAATCTCAAAGCAGCCAGAAGGTCTTTGTTTTACAAACAGGCTTAAACTATTTAAACTGATGAGAGAAATGAGAGAAAAACTCATCCTTTTTTATTATAGTTAAGCTTACCACCCCCAATCCAGACCTTTAGCCAAAATTACCTCTGTGAAAAGTAACCGACAGGGGTCGTGAAGCAGCTGTGAAAAAACAATGTATTCACTCATAGTATTTGTATTTACATAGTTATTTATATTTAATTATTTTTATGTTGTGCTGTTGAAATAAAATAATTATGGAATTTTAGATTATAAAACAGTCCGAAAAAAAACATAATTGTGATCAGGAGTAGGTCATATGTAAAACACTATATAAAAGTGGAGTGTCTCCTAGAGTTCTGTGTCTCACAGCCCCCAGCACCACCCATCTGCTCATGTGTAAAGCTGTGTAGATGATCAGTGTCTCTTACCCAGCAGTTCCACACAGAGCTCTGTGTCTACACTCCCGCCCTCTCAGAGCCCCCAGCACCACCCATCTGCCCTGTGACTCTTGCACAGGTGGCTGTCCCTCTTCATGACCACCTCGCGATCTGAGTACAGGAAGTCTCCCCCTGCGAACGGATCATGGTAAACACAGGGATCTGGACATGCTGCTTCACAACCTGCAGCAGACCTGAGCACAGCAACAAGCACAGGATGAGTAATAAGAATGGGTAGCGAATTCTACAGCTCAGCCTCACGCTTACAAACACCATGTGGTCACACAGGTAGCAGTACCTCAAGCTTCACAGGTCATGTCATGACTGTATGCATACTTTGTTTCTGGGGGGCGTTCCCTCAGGACTCACCTAAACTGGGTGTGATGCCTCCCTCCAGTAGGCAGGAATCCTGCAGGCACCTGAAGGTGGTGGAATAATACAGCAAGTACATCCTAATAGACAGACAATAAGAAGTAACTGCTTGCATGTAGATATGCTGTACCTCCTCTTTCAGCATTTATTGCAGATTCCACTGAATCCACGCACACCTCCATCAGAAAGCCATCCGCCATCCCTACAGAACTAGAAAACTGAATTGAAGCGTAACAAGAAAACAAGAAAGCATAAATGTGTGCTTGTGTTACAAGAAGCAAACCCTATTACCCAACAGATTGCACTTCATACTGTTCTTATAATCAGCAAATATTTACATTACTAAAAAACACCCAACAATGGCAGGAACTTGTGATTACAGTTTTAAGGGATGTGTACAGAACACACACTCTGAATTTCTTGTGATTTAAGGGATGTGTACAGAACACACACTCTGTGATTACGGTTTTAAGGGATGTGTACAGAACACACACTCTGAATTTCTTGTGATTACGGTTTTAAGGGATGTGTACAGAACACACACTCTGAATTTCTTGTGATTACGGTTTTAAGGGATGTGTACAGAACACACACTCTGAATTTCTTGTGATTACAGTTTTAAGGGATGTGTACAGAACACACACTCTGAATTTCTTGTGATTACGGTTTTAAGGGATGTGTACAGAACACACACTCTGAATTTCTTGTGATTACGGTTTTAAGGGATGTGTACAGAACACACACTCTGAATTTCTTGTGATTACGGTTTTAAGGGATGTGTACAGAACACACACTCTGAATTTCTTGTGATTACAGTTTTAAGGGATGTGTACAGAACACACACTCTGAATTTCTTGTGATTATGGTTTTAAGGGATGTGTACAGAACACACACTCTGAATTTCTTGTGATTATGGTTTTAAGGGATGTGTACAGAACACACACTCTGAATTTCTTGTGATTACGGTTTTAAGGGATGTGTACAGAACACACACTCTGAATTTCTTGTGATTACGGTTTTAAGGGATGTGTACAGAACACACACTCTGAATTTCTTGTGATTACGGTTTTAAGGGATGTGTACAGAACACACACTCTGAATTTCTTGTGATTACGGTTTTAAGGGATGTGTACAGAACACACACTCTGAATTTCTTGTGATTACGGTTTTACGGTTTTAAGGGATGTGTACAGAACACACACTCTGAATTTCTTGTGATTACAGTTTTAAGGGATGTGTACAGAACACACACTCTGAATTTCTTGTGATTACGGTTTTAAGGGATGTGTACAGAACACACACTCTGAATTTCTTGTGATTACAGTTTTAAGGGATGTGTACAGAACACACACTCTGAATTTCTTGTGATTATGGTTTTAAGGGATGTGTACAGAACACACACTCTGAATTTCTTGTGATTACGGTTTTAAGGGATGTGTACAGAACACACACTCTGAATTTCTTGTGATTACGGTTTTAAGGGATGTGTACAGAACACACACTCTGAATTTCTTGTGATTACAGTTTTAAAGGATGTGTACAGAACACACACTCTGAATTTCTTGTGATTACAGTTTTAAGGGATGTGTACAGAACACACACTCTGAATTTCTTGTGATTACGGTTTTAAGGGATGTGTACAGAACACACACTCTGAATTTCTTGTGATTATGGTTTTAAGGGATGTGTACAGAACACACACTCTGAATTTCTTGTGATTACGGTTTTAAGGGATGTGTACAGAACACACACTCTGAATTTCTTGTGATTACGGTTTTAAGGGATGTGTACAGAACACACACTCTGAATTTCTTGTGATTACAGTTTTAAGGGATGTGTACAGAACACACACTCTGAATTTCTTGTGATTATGGTTTTAAGGGATGTGTACAGAACACACACTGAATTTCTTGTGATTACAGTTTTAAGGGATGTGTACAGAACACACACTCTGAATTTCTTGTGATTACAGTTTTAAGGGATGTGTACAGAACACACACTCTGAATTTCTTGTGATTATGGTTTTTAAGGGATGTGTACAAAACACACACTCTGAATTTCTTGTGATTACAGTTTTAAGGGATGTCTATTTAACACACGCTGTGAATTTCTTGTGATTACAGTTTTAAGGGATGTATATTTAACACACGCTGTGAATTTCTTGTGATTACAGTTTTAAGGGTTGCCTATTTAACACACGCTGTGAATTTCTTGTGATTACAGTTTTAAAGGGATGTGTACAGAACACACACTCTGAATTTCTTGTGACAACCTAATTCTACAAAAGCCATCAGATTGTCAAACTGGTAAAATAACAATAATAATAATTTAAAAGCCATTATTCTTTAGTCTTTATACGGTTTTGATAATCAATCGACATTATTTTAAGTGTGGTTTGGATTTGAACTTCATGCATTCATTGGATTGGACTTTGAAGCTAAGCGCAGTGGTGCTACATATAGTCCCGTTTATCATATACTGGACCACAAGACCTAGTTAAACTCGCAGCGCATAATTTATGCAGTTTTTACTAGGAAACGCGATTATATTATGGTAAACAACACACCAGAATATATATGGGCCCTCTCTATCGAACATACACACGAACACGTGATTTTACAGAAATGTATTCCAACAGATTATACAATCCTTTAACTCATAAAGTAGAGATTGTTAAAGCATGCGATACGACTATTAAAAACCTCCTGTCGCACATATTGCTTGATAGATACGGTACATACATAGACTATGGTACAAGTCGGTATAATTATTTGCGTCGCTGGTAACGTTGTGAACGGTACAGATACAGTATGATATGATGCAGACTGGTATTAGTACAGAGCTGTAACAAACACTTGCTCTTTGTCTCAACTACTTTGCTCCCCAAGAATACATCTTCGAATCAGTCACATTCTAGACCGTTTTATAGCTCAGTTTAGCTCAGAAATAGCGGAACTAAGTTCGAATGATTGTTACTCATTCAAGCGGGGCTTTGGTTTTCACTTGTATAGTATGCTTACACATATTTTGCTGATTGGAAAGCTTTTTAAAATACACAGTTTATCAGATTAAGATGTTCATTGTTTGTTCTTCACAAACAACCACTGGATTAATTCAAGCGTTCATTTCAACAGAGGCACTTTATTGTACTAACTAAACCCTGTCATGTGATCACAAGATGACCGCGCACGAAAAGGCTTCAGCTGCGCCTGACCCCGAAAATGTAATAAATCGCACAATCTGTATTGTAAAGTGTTTTATTCATACAATTCAAATAACACCATATAAAAACATTATATTTCTGCTAGTTTCATTTTATTTTATTATTATTATTATTATTATTATTATATTATTATTATTACTTATTATAATAATAAAATTTAGTCTCCAACTTGAAACTTTCAAATTGGTACAACCAAAAATTGGTTTTTGCGAACGTGCACTTCTGTCAGCTGACTGATGCGCACACTCACGTAAGTGCGATTTGGTTATTATTATTATTATTATTATTATTATTATTATTATTATTATTATTATTATTATTTAAGTAATTACGTTATCAAACCTGTAAACATCCTCATGTATCCATGTTGTTCTTGTAGGAGATGTTGCGCTATTTATTTTCTTGCGGATGTCGGATCGCTAAGGGGTTGCATTTGAAAAGTGGCGTGCAGGTAAGAACGAATAGACCAGAGGATTCCATATATTTATCAAAGAATACATTTAACCAAAGTTAAACGGTATAATCATATACTACAACAGCCTTGGTATCACACTACAACGAAAACAGCGGGTCACGCCAAGGTCAGAGTTTCTTTGTTCTGTCAGTCACCCTCAGGTTTCTCAATCTTTCTTTGGCTTGCAGCAGCGTGTGCCCCAATGGCTGGTCAGAAGGGGGCGCAGCACTGCCACGGTCCAGGCGACGGTCCCTAACGCAGCCACGGATCGCATTGTGGGGGGCTGGCTGGTAGCCTGCAGTGGGATGGTGGTGGGGGCTGTTGTCCTCGGGGGGGTTACCAGGTAAGGTATGAGGGTGTGCGGTAGATCCAGCCCAGCTTCTGGGTTTCCTTCTTGAAGAGTTACAGAACATCATGGGTTTTGTGTAAAGAGCGGATTCATTACCCCCGTCTGTTTTAATGCCACAGGTGTATTTACTGATTGCATACCATTAGTGAGCTGAGCTGAAAAATGCACTGGTATGTCACTGCAGTTGTATTGTTTTGTCACTAGAGGGCACATGATCACTGATAGTGTTTGTTTCCCGGTGACTAAGAAAAAGGGCGACAGAGACATGAAGTGAATAGCACATTTCACATTTCTACAGGATTGTATTCTCGTTTAAAGGACTGGCAGCCAAGGCTCAAAAATCCATGTATCAAGTTTCTTACGTACTGTAGCTGTGCCAGGGCTAGTGATGAATGGCAGGGTTAACTGTAGCTGTGCCAGGGCTAGTGATGAATGGCAGGGTTAACTGTAGCTGTGCCAGGGCTGGCTGTGAATGGCAGGGTTAACTGTAACTGTGCCAGGGCTGGCGGTGAATGACAGGGTTAACTGTAACTGTGCCAGGGCTGGCGGTGAATGGCAGGGTTAACTGTAGCTGTGCCAGGGCTGGCGGTGAATGGCAGGGTTAACTGTAACTGTGCCAGGGCTGGCGGTGAATGGCAGGGTTAACTGTAGCTGTGCCAGGGCTGGTGATGAATGGCAGGGTTAACTGTAACTGTGCCAGGGCTGGCGGTGAATGGCAGGGTTAACTGTAGCTGTGCCGGGGCTGGCGATGAATGGCAGGGTTAACTGTAGCTGTGCCGGGGCTGGCGGTGAATGGCAGGGTTAACTGTAACTGTGCCAGGGCTGGCGGTGAATGGCAGGGTTAACTGTAGCTGTGCCAGGGCTGGCGGTGAATGGCAGGGTTAACTGTAACTGTGCCAGGGCTGGCGGTGAATGGCAGGGTTAACTGTAGCTGTGCCAGGGCTGGCGGTGAATGGCAGGGTTAACTGCTGTGCCAGGGCTGGGGTGAATGGCAGGGTTAACTGTAGCTGTGCCGGGGCTGGTGGTGAATGGCAGGGTTAACTGTAGCTGTGCCGGGGCTGGTGGTGAATGGCAGGGTTAACTGTAACTGTGCCGGGGCTGGCGGTGAATGGCAGGGTTAACTGTAACTGTGCCGGGGCTGGCGATGAATGGCAGGGTTAACTGTAACTGTGCCGGGGCTGGCGATGAATGGCAGGGTTAACTGTAACTGTGCCGGGGCTGGCGGTGAATGGCAGGGTTAACTGTAGCTGTGCCGGGGCTGGTGATGAATGGCAGGGTTAACTGTAACTGTGCCAGGGCTGGCGGTGAATGGCAGGGTTAACTGTAGCTGTGCCGGGGCTGGCGGTGAATGGCAGGGTTAACTGTAACTGTGCCAGGGCTGGCGGTGAATGGCAGGGTTAACTGTAGCTGTGCCAGGGCTGGTGGTGAATGGCAGGGTTAACTGTAACTGTGCCGGGGCTGGTGATGAATGGCAGGGTTAACTGTAACTGTGCCAGGGCTGGCGATGAATGGCAGGGTTAACTGTAGCTGTGCCAGGGCTGGTGATGAATGGCAGGGTTAACTGTAACTGTGCCAGGGCTGGCGATGAATGGCAGGGTTAACTGTAACTGTGCCAGGGCTGGCGATGAATGGCAGGGTTAACTGTAACTGTGCCGGGGCTGGCGATGAATGGCAGGGTTAACTGTAACTGTGCCAGGGCTGGCGATGAATGGCAGGGTTAACTGTAACTGTGCCAGGGCTGGCGATGAATGGCAGGGTTAACTGTAACTGTGCCAGGGCTGGCGATGAATGGCAGGGTTAACTGTAGCTGTGCCAGGGCTGGCGATGAATGGCAGGGTTAACTGTAGCTGTGCCAGGGCTGGCGATGAATGGCAGGGTTAACTGTAGCTGTGCCAGGGCTGGCGGTGAATGGCAGGGTTAACTGTAGCTGTGCCAGGGCTGGTGATGAATGGCAGGGTTAACTGTAGCTGTGCCAGGGCTGGTGATGAATGGCAGGGTTAACTGTAGCTGTGCCAGGGCTGGTGATGAATGGCAGGGTTAGCTGTAACTGTGCCAGGGCTGGTGATGAATGGCAAGGGTTAGCTGTAGCTGTGCCGGGGCTGGTGATGAATGGCAGGGTTAACTGTAACTGTGCCAGGGCTGGTGATGAATGGCAGGGTTAGCTGTAGCTGTGCCAGAGCTGGCGGTGAATGACAGGGTTAACTTACAGTAAGGGAATACCAAGTCCAGATTCTGCCTAATTTAGTGCTGGTCTTTAATTTACTTAACCAGGACATTTACTCATGAAGATGAAGCCTCATTTACAAGGGAGTCCTGGTAAACAATACAAAGACAATTGCAATGTATACAAACAACACAGTAACAACATGAGTGATTCAGACTTAATCCACAGCACACAGAGATCAAAGAACAGAATAAATAAGACCGGGATCTTTTTGCCAGTTTGTGGATTGAAGGAGAAGCAGTGGCAGGAAGTTTTGTACCATTCCAGATACACAGCTTACTTGACTACAGCACTATGAGCTCAGTTACACTGTTGCCTTCCAGAACCCAATGTGTTCCTGTGCTGTAGGTCATGAGGTCTGATCAGCCATACCACTGGAGTGAAATTAACAAACAGCACACGGAGGTAATTAGTCCCAGGATGGCTGTAGAGCTGGACTTAAAAATAGTTTTTTATTTTAATGATGTTCTGTGCATTGCTTAAGATGATTAACATGGAAGAAACTGTGTTTGTGTGAATTGTTAAAATGTGCAGTGTTGGATTTCTGTCTCTGCAGATTGACCGAGTCAGGTCTCTCCATGGTCGACTGGCACCTGATCAAAGAGATGAAGCCTCCAAGCACCCAGACAGAGTGGGAGGCAGAGTTTGAGAAATACCAGCAGTATCCAGAGTTCAGAATGTGAGTTCAACAGTACATCCAGTTAGAGTACTGAAATACCAGTTTTAGTGGTAATGAAAAGCTATTCAAGTAATGAAAAGCAATCTGAGAAACTTGCATGGAAATAACACCGACAATAAATGACTTGCTAGATAGTTGCTAGAAACAAAAGCCAGTGCAGATGTGTTTGTGTGAGTTGAGTAATGGTGTGGTGTCTCACAGAATGAACCATGGCATGACTCTGCCAGAGTTCAAGTTCATCTGGTACATGGAGTACTCTCACCGCATGTGGGGGCGCCTGGTGGGTCTGGCCTTCATCCTGCCAGCCGCATACTTCTGGAGGCGGGGCTACCTAAACCGAACCATGAAGGGGCGTGTCCTCGGACTCTGCAGCTTTGTCTGCTTCCAGGTGAGAGTGCATTTCATATTGTAGTTTAAAAATGTTACCCCTTTAGATGGAGCTTTGAGAACAGGCACACTTTTGCTAAGTCATGAAAGAGTGAGGAGCTTGAAAGTCATTTTCTTAGTGTGTTGTTTTTTTTTACTTTGCCCTTTTTCAGATCATTGCTGTCATTGTGAATAGTTCTTTTTAAATGACTTACTGGCTCTTGCTTCTATAAAGGCATGACAGATCAAGCTTGTGTTACATATTTCAGTAGCAGGCAACTAGTAGTGAAGAGCAGCTCATGAACTGGAGGGGGAGGGGGTGGAGGGGAGAATCTGTGCCACCTCTCATCTTTACTTTTGAAGTTCCTGGGGGGGCATGACAAAGCTGTGCAGTATGTAGCGAGCCAGTCTAGCTTTTTGAAAACCTCCCTCCGTGACTCTCCTCTCCCCCCCCCTCTCTCCTGGCAGGGACTGCTGGGCTGGTACATGGTGAAGAGCGGTCTGGAGGAGAAGCCAGACTCCCATGATGTGCCGCGGGTCAGTCAGTACCGGCTTGCAGCACACTTGGGCTCAGCGCTGCTCCTCTACTGTGGCAGCTTGTGGGCAGGGCTGTCGCTGGTGCTGCCTCAGCACAAGGTACTGTGTTCCAGGAGCAGCTGGGGCTACAACATGGATCCTATATTTATCAGCCCACCGGATACTGTAATACTGCTTTTAATACAGATACAGTCCAGGGCTGCAACCTGCCCGGAAGCCTCCTCTCAGCACAGCTTCAGACTGCAGTCATATAGATGAGCTGCTTCATTGGCTGTGCTCTGTGTTGGTGTAATAGCATGCAGAGGAGAACTATGTATTCATTGGGTAACTCTGATGTCGTATCTTTCAGTTGCCAGACACACGACAGATTACTGTGTTGAGGAGATTTGCTCGGGGGACCAGTGGTCTTGTCTTCCTGACGGCTCTCTCAGGTACTGCCTCTGTCACTGGACTGTATGCACATAGTCAATGCAGCAGTGCATTCGAAGGCTGGATCCTGTGAACTGCTTGCTGGGGTCTGATGACTGTTTACCTGGTCTTTGGTTCAGTTGTGCTATTGTACGTGTGGTGGATGGGTAGGACATGGGGCACTACTTTTATTCTGATAAAGTTTATTAACGCTTCAATGAATGCTGTGTTAGTCTAGTTAACCTCACTTTTTCCATTAAACATTTTAAAAGGGGAGGGGTGGGTCCCGAGTGGCTCACCTGGTAGCTACAGCGAGCCCTACTAGCCAGGCATCCAGTGAGCTCAGAGCACACACCTGCAGGGCTGGCCTTTGTCCTCCAGAGGCTGGTAGCTACAGTGAGCACTACTGGCCAGGCGTCCAGTGAGCTCAGAGCGCACACCTGCAGGGCTGGCCTTTGTCCTCCAGAGGCTGGTAGCTACAGTGAGCACTACTGGCCAGGCGTCCAGTGAGCTCAGAGCGCACACCTGCAGGGCTGGCCTTTGTCCTCCAGAGGCTGGTAGCTCGCTCACACCTTCCCTCGAGTTCCTATGTGTAAAAGAGGAAGCTGGCTCGGTCATGGGATCGGAGGATGCCCGCTGAGCTTCAGTTCTCCTGGGCTGTGTGAGGAATTGCTGCGGCGAGGGGAAATAATTACAGGACATTCCAAATTGGGGAGAAAATCTGGAATAAAATTATTGGTCACGCAATTCTAGTACATGCTGTGTGCTGTTCATTTCACGTTTCCAGGCTGTGGTCATTCCTTGCAGGTGCCTTTGTAGCGGGGCTGGATGCTGGCCTGGTGTATAACTCCTTCCCTAAAATGGGGGAGCGCTGGATCCCTGATGATCTGCTGGCTTTCTCTCCCACCCTGAAGAATTTCTTTGAAAACCCTACAACAGTGCAATTCGATCATCGCATACTGGTAAATGGCACTGGAGGTGCTGGCTGTCTTTATTTGCATGTCACTCTGAATGTCATAGTCTTGTGATTGCTGTGTGCCGCTCTCTTCTTATGCTCCTGTCAGTATGTCTTTATTATTCTGATTGGGTCAGATATGTGAATAAATACTATGTAGGTACTGAAATGGCAACTACAAGCAAAGGCTGCGAACGCTACAAATCATATTAAACATTCTTTCAAAGTGGATCAGGAATCAGGTCTGTGTTGGAATGAATTGATCATGAACTTCCTTTTCCTGTGGCAGCTAACCCCTCTCTATACAGAGCTACATTTCCTTACAGTAGCTGTGTTCTTCATAACTTTGCTTGTCTTCTCTCTAGGCTATCAGCTCAGTGGCTGCCATCACTGGCCTCTACCTGTTCTCTCGGAGGATCCCGCTGCCCAGAAGGACCCGAATTGCTCTCTCCTCCCTGCTTGCCATGGCGTACTTGCAGGTTGGAAAGATATCTCGAAATGCATGCAATGTTTTTTTCTAAAGAATAATGTTGCTTGTGCTAATAAGTTTTAAAAAACAGGTTATAAAATCTTGGTTAGCGCTTGTTTAATTCAGTGATAGGGGCGTAACGAGTCATACTGTATTAATGAATAGCAATATTTTCTTTACATGGTCTATCGTATCGTGAAACCAAAAGCACAACATAGCTCATTGTAGTTCCCCAAATGGATCTTGATTGAGGTGTTTTGTACTTGCTATAAATAATTTTTTTGTGGCTCATCATTAAAGACCATTTGATCCTATTACAAGAAACCCATCAGGACCATCATCTGTCTCCTGATCCATACTATATGGTGGCCTGCATGTCGTGATATTAGTGTTCTGTTAACACCCCTGTTCACTAAAGCAAGAGGATTCAGGTGTTGGACTTCCACAAGCAGGTTGCTGTTGATTGCCACGTAACGATTGTTTCTCTGTGTTTTAAATCAGGCTGGCCTGGGCATCAGCACCCTGCTCCTCTATGTCCCCACACCCCTGGCTGCCACTCATCAGTCAGGGTCCCTGGCACTGCTCTCCCTGGCAATCTGGCTGCTCGCAGAGCTCAGGAGAGTGGTCCGATAGACCTTGCTGGAGCACCTGCTCCCTTTCTCATCTTCGAGAGTGTTCCGATAGACAATGCTGCTGGATCACCTGCTCTCTTTCTGGATTGTTTGTATGGGGAAATCATCCTCTTCACAAACAACCCAACTCCAGCACACAGGCTCTTGTCTGTTTCCATACTGATTTCACTGGCCAGCATGTTGATTTATATTTTATATCGCAGTACTACAAAGAAGCTTAGTGCAGTAATACATTTAGATACACATTTCAAAGAGGGGTCTTGTTTATGAAAGCCTGTTTGAGTCAAACCTATGAACATTTTATGACTATTTTTTAGCCATCTCCTCTCTCTAGTGGACTTCCTTTTAATTCCATGATTATGCCACCAGATGGTGACAAGATACAGTGCAGGCTTGATTAAAATCAGAAAAAGGCTTTTTCATTCATATTTAATGAATGTTATTATTGAAGAAAAACCAGCAGTATGTTTATATTGACAGTAAACACAAAGAAAGCCTCATTTTGAGTCCGATTGGTGTGAACACAAACCCAGTGAATCGCATCCAAACTTCTTTGATTTTGTTATTTCATTTGTAAATCCAGTCTGCTTTTCAGATAAGGCAGTGTTACTCTCTCAACACATTTGCTAAAGAGTACTGCCCAGTTTTCTTATACATAAGACAATGTAAAATATTGTAAATTATACAAATAAATAATGTTATAAACCTTGTTCACAAGCTGTATTTTGTGTTTAATAAACTTAATAAACATTCCACAAATTGCCTTTTGCCACCACAAGGGGGTGCTGCAGGACTGGATATGCAGCTACAGTGCAGTGCGGTTCTGTCTAGTCCTGATTTATTATCAGTGAATGCAGACGGAGTGCTCTGTGCTTAGAGCTTGTTGGTATATTTTGAAGTGCTTACTAAATGTAAGCACATTCTAGTTATGTGCATTTAGACTGTTGCTTCCTTTTCATTGTGATTTTACAGATAACTGCATTGTTGGATTATTCCACGGAGGAAAAACAGACTTGCAACAGTGGTGCATAGCAACTGTGGTTTTATTTCTCTCTGTACAAAATAAAGATATTTGAAATGCAAAGCAGCCGGTAGAGACTAGATAACTCGACACGCTAACATCCAGTGAGCTACTCATTTACAATGCTATAGAAACAGTGCATGCGCATATACAGCCGTGAGGATCTCATTTGTCTTTACTGGAAGATTTGGTACGACTCTGGTGTGCACATGGCATTGATGCCAGAGGGACTGTAGTATGACATGTCCCCATCACTGATCGCAGTCCAAGATATTTGAAAAGGTTTGGAGCCTGTGGAGGCTCCTGCTCCTACTAGAACACTAATCTCAATGGGATCCATGCAAGTCCTACTGACAGGAACCAGGAAATCAGTCCATTTCTACTAATGAACCCAACTGTCACACACATTGTCAGAATCAGTACGTGGCATTGGGGATCGTGGCATGTGATTAGAACATTGGTTTGTTTTTGGTTTGTTTGATAATTGGTTTTTAACAAGAGATGTCATCTTTCAATCTATTCAAAAACAGTGCTTTAAAACCTGCATAAAAAGTTTAACAATAAAAGTACATGTAATAATAAATGTGACTTTACAGCAATACAGCTGCTGAGTGGGGAGTTAGAGGCAGGTTCTCTATTATGAGAGGAAAGAACTGTGCATTCACATCACACACCTAGTGCAATAATCTCACAACATTCATATCACACAACTAGTGCAATGATATCACATAACTCGGGGCATTTATTGTGTATGTGAATCTTTCAGAAAGATTGTGTCCCACTGCTCTTTCTCAACACTTCAAAAGCATATTCTTCTTATCTAATACTTCACACTACTTGACAGTTAACCCTTTTTATTCTGGATCTGCCGATGGTTCCTAGTGCGCATTACAACCACAATACAAGTTTCTTAGTAGTTCTGATGAAAGCACCAAAGGGGATGAAAGAACTGGCGTTACAACTGTGAAAAAAAGATCTTGCTGAATGTAGGCAACAAAAGACTAAGCAAAGCCAGAGAGAAAAACAAAACACATAAAACACATGTTCTGGGTAACAGCTAATCAAAACTAATAAATAAATATTTCACTTGAAATATTTCCCTTGGGCTGTGGGTTCAGTTCTCTTGCTTCCACTTCACGGCCTGTGATTCTTACTCAAGAGCATTGTGGGTATTGGCACTCTTATACCCTGTGCTGTGATACAGTGTAGCTCTTGTGCTCCAGCAGTCTCAGTCAGGGACATTCAGTCACTCTAGACTCATGATTGTGTCATCATGACATCATAGAAGGGGTGGGGGTGAGGTATCTATCCATATATATATATATATATATATATATATATATAATATATATATATATATATATATATATGCACAAAGTACATTAGATAGGCTTTGGAGTATCTTTTCAATTACTAAGAGACTGCTAGAGTGGATGTGATAATCTCATGCTATATAAAATGAATGAGTTATTGTAAATCAATACTGTCTGCAGTGCTATGGTAACAAGACTGTGGATTTCATGGATTTGTTTATTTTTCATGATGCCTCTTGCAGTGCCCGAATTGTCCCAAATTTTCAAAGGAGAGGCCCTGAAATCCAGCCAGCAAAACGCTTTTTAAAAATACATCACCTTTTCTTTCTCATTGTTCCGGGTTTAGTTTATTTATTTTTTCCCATGTCACTTCTCCCAATGGCTCTTGTGTAAAAAATAAAAGCCCAGAGTGTCCCAGGAGGGCAGCGCCGCGGGAGGGACCTGGCTCTCTCCAGGACTTCCTCCTCTAGATAACATTATCAAACAGCTGCATAGACCTCATGATGTTTTCATCCTAAAAACAGAACCAACAAAATATATGACATCAAATCATCTTCTACGGCAAAATACATGACGTCAGAGCATCATCTATCCCCAAAATACATGAGTCAAATCATCTTCTACCCCAAAATACATGACGTCAAATCATCTTCTACCCCAAAATACATGAAGTCAAATCACCTTCTAACCCCAAAATACATGACGTCAAATCACCTTCTAACCCTACCTCAGAGCAGCTGTTCACAAAAAGATATCTGTATTCATCCAGTAAAACAAAAGTGCAGGGATTCTACGACAATTACAATCTGGAGGGCCTGGTTGGAATTCTGTACTGTGATTAGGATACTGGATTTGATTTCTTGATTTTTTGTCGCTATTTATAGCGCATGTCTTTAAAGCCAACTGAAGAAGCAAATACACTCACTCATTTTATCTGTAAGAATGTTGAAGGGATTTAAAACAAGTCCAATTTAGTCAATTTTCTACCAATAAACATACCTTCTGACATGACTCAATGAACTCTTCTATTGTCACGACCCCATCGTTATTCCTGTCCATTTTCTGAAAAGCAATACACAAATCAGGGATTTTACAAGAACAAATTACACATAAAAAAACAAATGTTTCAAAATGTTCCTATATTTAAAATACTTTGTATAATCCTCTGGGGAAATAAAGATTACTAGTTAATGCATTCCCTGCCTGTGCAGTAACCTCTTTGGGTGGATTCATTCACAGCAGCATTCCCTGCCTGTGCAGTAACCTCTTTGGGTGGATTCATTCACAGCGGCATTCCCTGCCTGTGCAGTAACCTCTTTGGGTGGATTCATTCACAGCGGCATTCCCTGCCTGTGCAGTAACCTCTTTGGGTGGATTCATTCACAGCAGCATTCCCTGCCTGTGCAGTAACCTCTTTGGGTGGATTCATTCACAGCGGCATTCCCTGCCTGTGCAGTAACCTCTTTGGGTGGATTCATTCACAGCGGCATTTCCTGCCTGTGCAGTAACCTCTTTGGGTGGATTCATTCACAGCGGCATTTCCTGCCTGTGCAGTAACCTCTTTGGGTGGATTCATTCACAGCAGCATTCCCTGCCTGTGCAGTAACCTCTTTGGGTGGATTCATTCACAGCGGCATTCCCTGCCTGTGCAGTAACCTCTTTGGGTGGATTCATTCACAGCGGCATTTCCTGCCTGTGCAGTAACCTCTTTGGGTGGATTCATTCACAGCAGCATTCCCTGCCTGTGCAGTAACCTCTTTGGGTGGATTCATTCACAGCGGCATTCCCTGCCTGTGCAGTAACCTCTTTGGGTGGATTCATTCACAGCGGCATTCCCTGCCTGTGCAGTAACCTCTTTGGGTGGATTCATTCAGTTTCTATTGCTCTTCATGCTCTGGCTGCAGGTGTTACCTGAAAGAAGGACTCCACATGTTCCCTGTGTGCATCATCCTGCATGCAGGGGGAGGTGCATTTCCCCATCATGTCGTAGATCGATTTCATTATAGCCATCATCTCCTGCAAAGCACAATAAAGCACTTCAGCTCTTAATACACATGCCAGGAAGTCCTGAAGCATCATAGCCACAATATACAGTATTTAGATAGAAAGGTGGTCCCTTTATATGTGTTTGGAGCGGCTGACAGGCTGGCTTGTAATTAAACAGTTCTGCCATCACCTTCCGTGATATGAGTATTATGACATTTAATCTACATATGGAGAGTGTGGAATGGTACAGTGAGAAGATGAAAGCCTCAGTGAGAAGCACAGATAGGTATTGGAGAGCATGCGTCATGAAAGCCTCAGTGAGAAACACATATAGGCCCTGGGGAGCATGCTTCATGAAAGCCTTGGTGAGAAGCACAGATAAACATTGGAGAGCATGCTTCATGAAAGCCTCAGTGAAAAGCACAGATAGGCATTGGAGAGCATGTTTCATGAAAGCCTCAGTAAAAAGCACAGATAGGCATTGGAGAGCATGCCTCATGAAAGCTTCAGTGAGAATCACAGATAGGCATTGGAGAGCATGCTTCATGAAAGCCTCAGTGAGAATCACAGATAGGCATTGTAGAGCATGCTTCATGAAAGCCTCAATGAGAAGCACAGATAGACATTAGAGAGCATGCTTCATGAAAGCCTCAGTAAAAAGCACAGATAGGCATTGGAGAGCATGCTTCATGAAAGCCTCAGTGAGAATCACAGATAGGCATTGGAGAGCATGCTTCATGAAAGCCTCAGTGAGAATCACAGATAGAGCATGCATGAAAGCCTCAGTGAGAACCACAGAGAGCATGCTTTATGAAAGCCTCAGTGAGAATCACAGATAGGCTTTGGAGAGCATGCTTTATGAAAGCCTCAGTGAGAATCACAGATAGGCTTTGGGGAACATGCTTCATGAAAGCCTCAGTGAGAACCACAGATAGGCTTTGGGGAACATGCTTCATGAAAGCCTCAGTGAGAACCACAGATAGGCTTTGGGAACATGCTTCATGAAAGCCTCTGTGAGAATCACAGATAGGCTTTGGGGAACATGTTTGTTGTTCAGAGCACACCTCTTTGGTGATGCAGCCGTCCTTGTTGAGATCATAGAGGTTGAAAGCCCAGTTCAGCCGATCATTAATGGTGCCTCTAAGGATAATGGACAGCCCCATGACAAAATCCTGGGGAGAGAACACACAAGTCTTCTTACAGACAGCTATTAGCAATCCACTGGGACCCGTTCATACAGTTAAATACCTGCTCACACAAACCTCACTGTACCAGAGACAGCATGTCAAATACAGCTAAACAAACCTCACTGTACCAGAGACGGCATGTCAAATACAGCTAAACAAACCTCACTGTACCAGAGAGACAGCATGTCAAATACAGCTAAACAAACCTCACTGTACCAGAGACAGCATGTCAAATACAGCTTAACAAACCTCACTGTACCAGAGACAGCATGTCAAATACAGCTAAACAAACCTCACTGTACCAGAGAGACAGCATGTCAAATACAGCTAAACAAACCTCACTGTACCAGAGACAGCATGTCAAATA
Source organism: Polyodon spathula (assembly GCF_017654505.1). NCBI lineage: Eukaryota > Metazoa > Chordata > Actinopteri > Acipenseriformes > Polyodontidae > Polyodon > Polyodon spathula. The sequence goes on along the minus strand of NC_054543.1, from coordinate 29,301 downwards.
CAGCTAAACAAACCTCACTGTACCAGAGACAGCATGTCAAATACAGCTAAACAAACCTCACTGTACCAGAGACAGCATGTCAAATACAGCTAAACAAACCTCACTGTACCAGAGAGACAGCATGTCAAATACAGCTAAACAAACCTCACTGTACCAGAGACAGCATGTCAAATACAGCTAAACAAACCTCACTGTACCAGAGAGACAGCATGTCAAATACAGCTAAACAAACCTCACTGTACCAGAGAGACAGCATGTCAAATACAGCTAAACAAACCTCACTGTACCAGAGAGACAGCATGTCAAATACAGCTAAACAAACCTCACTGTACCAGAGACAGCATGTCAAATACAGCTAAACAAACCTCACTGTACCAGAGAGACAGCATGTCAAATACAGCTAAACAAACCTCACTGTACCAGAGACAGCATGTCAAATACAGCTAAACAAACCTCACTGTACCAGAGAGACAGCATGTCAAATACAGCTAAACAAACCTCACTGTACGAGAGAGACAGCATGTCAAATACAGCTAAACAAACCTCACTGTACCAGAGAGACAGCATCTCAAATACAGCTAAACAAACCTCACTGTACGAGAGAGACAGCATGTCAAATACAGCTAAACAAACCTCACTGTACCAGAGACAGCATGTCAAATACAGCTAAACAAACCTCACTGTACCAGAGACAGCATGTCAAATACAGCTAAACAAACCTCACTGTACCAGAGACAGCATGTCAAATACAGCTAAACAAACCTCACTGTACCAGAGATAGCATGTAAAATAGAGTTAAACACCCCCTCACACAAATAGGCAGATTTATTCATTCTTACCTCAAAGCTGATAGATCCGTTTTTGTCAGTGTCAAAAGCTTCAAACAGGAAGTGTGCATATGTACTTGAATCTAAAAAATAAAATAATTCTCAGTGTTCTCAGGATGCAGATATGAATTCAGCAGCTACATCAGCTCAGCATGTTCCATAAAAACAGAACTGCAACTTGGCCTACTGTAACCCTAGTTCTCTGAAAGAGAAGATGACCACTAACATGATTATGGGATATTATAGCTATTTACACCAGAGCTGTCGATAGGCCCCTTCCTGGTCCCGCCCACTGAGGGATTAAAACTGTCATCCTGAGGACACCATTTCTCTTTTTGCTTCTCAAGATGGTAAGTTAAGAACCTCTGTGTTTAGCTGAGCGTTATTGTAAAAACAGCTTCCTGAGTCAACTGCAGTTCCCCTGCACATCATCCCAAGGAGGCCAGTTCTCTTTTTCCATTGAACCCGTGAGGGCGACCGATGCGACTTCATGGTTGGTGGTTGTCTTCTCTTTCAGGGAACCAGGGTTACGGTAGGTATCCTAATGTTCCTTTTAAATTTGATGATGACCACCAACATGACTATAGGATAGTATACCAGAGCCTTTGTGAGGGAGAAGGAACAGCAGTATGCGAGGGACACATCAGCACCGCATAGCCCAGAGGTTAGTGGTGTGATCTTGCACCCTCAAGGACCCTTATGTCTAATGAAGGCAGGGCAGGGCCTACCATATTAAGGTGGTAGAACCTGGAGAAATCATGTGGCATAGCCCAGCTAGCCACAGTACAAATATCGGACAGCGAGGCGTGACTACAAAGAGCTGGTCAGACTGATGTAGAGCTCTTGTCCTATCCACGTAGCATCTCAATGCCTGCACTGGGCAGAGGAAATTCAATCTCTCCTCCTCCCTTGAAGAAAAACGGGGGTGGATGGAAGGACTCCAGTTCCACAGACTGATTAATGTGGAAGGCTGTGATCACCTTGGAGAGGAAAGCAGGGTTGGTGCGCAGTGACACCGTGCTGCTATCCTCCCCAATATGGATGCAGGAGCTGTGCACAGACAACGCCTGCAGCTCACTGACCCACTTTGCAAGGTGATAGTCACAAGGAAGGCTGTCTTCATGGACAGGAACTTCAACTCTATGGAGTGTATGGGCTCAAACGGGACCTTTGTGAGAGATTCAGAACAATATCAAGGCTCCATTCAGGGAGAAGCCTTGAAAACATATGAAGATCTAAAGAGAGGCCCAATGGCAGCACAGCGAACTCATAAACGCTTCCATGAAAGGCAACAGAAAATACCTTGAGTAGCAGTACCCCTCTCTGTGGGAGGTGGGGTCTATGAGACGAATGGCTCTCTTGCACAGCAAGGCAGCCACTTCCTTCTGAAGTACCAAGGACTGGAGAGGGTCTCTCACAAAAGTATTTGTGATTCCTCAAAAGGGAGGAGGTCTCAAGCAGAACTGAAGCGCGTAACCGTTGTGCACAGTGGCGAGCACCCACGTAGGAGTCCGATGTGCAGGCGTGCCAGTACTGAAGCTGTTGTGCTGAAAAGGGAGTCTGAGGCTGCAAGCCTTCAGGGGCCATGCCGGGGCTGCTGAGTTTGTGGGGGGGGGGGGGCAGTTTGGGGTGGCTGTCTAGGGCAGTGGCCTTAGAAATGCCTCCTGGGATGCTGGTGAATGGGCTGGCCATGTCCTGCATTCCTTCTGTCTGCTGGGAGGGGCCGGTTTTTTCGCTGCTGGTGTGTCCTGTAGGCGATGCCTTAGGTCACCCAGCAGAGCCGTCCTGGTGACATTTCTCGTCAGAGGAGCTTGCCAGCGGTTCGACCTGCCCCATGCGGGAGCGTGGGGAGGGAGCAACGTGGCAACCTGCCAGGACGCCTCGCGTTCCCTGTGGGATCTCTGCAGAATCTCCTCCACGGCTGGCCCAAAGGTATGTCCCGCGGATATAAGCGTGTATAGAAGTGCAGCCTTATCTGCATCGGGGACCCTGGCATGCGACAACCACAGCTGTCTGCGAGCCACAGTTAAGCTAGTCAGACTCTGGCCACTAGCTTGCCCTTGCAGACTGGAGATCTGAAGCAGCGTGCTGGACAGGAGGCGTAGTTCAGTGGCCATCGGCTCAGGGAGCAGGACCTCATGCAGTACGTCATCCATATTGGCCGTCAGTATGTTCATCGTGTTTGCCAGGCGGGTTACCTGTGCCTCTGCTGCATACATCCACTTGAGGTGCATTTCCATCACCTTGCACTGCGGGTTCAGACATGCCACATCTCTGGCCAGTCCTCCCGCTGGCGGGGCCTTAACCAGGGACGCAATGGTGGAGTCTACCGAGGGGATTGGGGCTGTATAGGAGCTGGGACTGTGGCAGGAGCTGCAGATGCCTATTTAGACAAGAGCTCCAGGACCTGGGCCATCTGGGCTTTCAGGTCCATAATGTCCCTCGTCTGTTTAGAACGCTTCACCCTTCTCACCTTCGGGGATTGGGAGCGACTGCGGGTGGCCTGTGCATTTGGGATGTCTAGCAAGGGGTCCTGAGACAGGTCATGGAGGAGGGGTTCTGGGGCTCCAAGAGCTGCCGACAGTCCGGCCACCAAGTACCCTCGTGGCTCTCTCCAGCCTGTTTTCCTTCACCCGGGGCTTAAAAGCCACACAGATACTGCAGTACACTTCTCTCTCAAGGGCCAAGGTAGAATGCTGGACTCCCAAGCACGAGGTACTGAAGCACCAGGGGCAGCTATACAACGGTGCCTACCCTAACCGTTGGTCACACACCTGGTCAGTGTGTAGCATACACCAGGGAGACACAAGGGCCGAAGCCACAGAGGGTGAGTTGAAGGTAGACAGCAAAAAACACGGTAGAAACAGATGGGGGAGAACACACTGTTGTTTGTTTACAAGGCCCGAATCATCGAGGTGGGCAGGCCTATGCAGCCAGCAAGGTCTACTGTACAGTGGGATGAAGTAACAGAGCTCGGTGGAGGAATACATGGCTGGATGGCTATTGTAACAACCGTGCTGCAGCTAATCCACAGCACAACCTTGAAAACAGGGCCATACTGTCTAATACAGAGACGAGGGACGCGCAGCAGCAGCCAAACAACAAGGCCCAAGTCAGCTGCCAGACGGCGGCTGGGAGAATCACTCGACAGCGGGGATGAGGCAAGATCTGGTCCCGTTGAGGAACTGTATTCTCCTAAGAGCCTAGTTTTTAGAAGGGAAAAAAACACACACACACTTCTTTATTATTGCACAGGCAGTCGAGGAAGAAACTTCAGTTTGGAGTCGGCAAGCCGGCTTTCAGCACGAGTGCAGGGGAACTGCAGTCGACTCAGGACGCTCTTTTTACAATAACGCTCAGCTAAACACAGAGGTTCTTAACTTACCATCTTGAGAAGAAAAAAGAGAAATGGAGTTTTAATCCCTTGGTGGGCGGGACCGAATGCGTCATCCCAGGAAGGGGCCTATCAGCAGCTCTGGTGTAAAGAGCTCCGTAATACATAAGAACATAAGAACTTAAGAAAGTTTACAAACGAGAGGAGGCCATTCGGCCCATCTTGCTCGTTTGGTTGTTAGTAGCTTATTGATCCCAGAATCTCATCAAGCAGCTTCTTGAAGGATCCCAGGGTGTCATCTTCAACATTACTGGGGAGTTGATTCCAGACCCTCACAATTCTCTGTGTAAAAAAGTGCCTCCTATTTTCTGTTCTGAATGCCCCTTTGTCTAATCTCCATTTGTGACCCCTGGTCCTTGTTTCTTTTTTCAGGCTGAAAAAGTCCCTTGGGTCGACACTGTCAATACCTTTTAGAATTTTGAATGCTTGAATTAGGTCGCCACATAGTCTTCTTTGTTCAAGACTGAACAGATTCAATTCTTTTAGCCTGTCTGCATATGACATGCCTTTTAAGCCCGGAATAATTCTGGTCGCTCTTCTCTGCACTCTTTCTAGAGCAGCAATATCTTTTTTATAGCGAGGTGACCAGAACTGAACACAATATTCAAGATGAAGTCTTACTAGTGCATTGTACAGTTTTAACATTACTTCCCTTGATTTAAATTCAACACTTTTCACAATGTATCTGAGCATCTTGTTAGCCTTTTTTATAGCTTCCCCACATTGTCTAGATGAAGACATTTCTGAGTCAACAAAAACTCCTAGGTCTTTTTCATAGATTCCTTCTCCAATTTCAGTATCTCCCATATGATATTTATAATGTACATTTTTATTGCCTGCGTGCAGTACCTTACACTTTTCTCTATTAAATGTCATTTGCCATGTGTCTGCCCAGTTTTGAATCTTGTCTAGATCATTTTGAATGACCTTTGCTGCTGCAACAGTGTTTGCTTACTATACTAGAATCTAAATCATTAATGTAGATTAGGAATAGCAGAGGACCTAATACTGATCCCTGTGGTACACCACACTCCATTCTGAGGTTTTTCCTCTAATCAGTACTTTCTGTTTTCTACATATTAACCACTCCCTAATCCATGTACATGCGTTTCCTTGAATCCCAACTACGTTCAGTTTGCGAATTAATCTTTTGTGCGGGACTTTGTCAAAAGCTTTCTGGAAATCTAAATAAACCATGTCATATGCTTTGCAATTAGCCATTATTGATACCTACCCAATGGGCAGAGATATCCCATAGTCATGTTGGTGGTCGTCTTTGAATTGAAAGGGAACAGCAACACACATGCTCTGTATTGTGTACCAACCCATTCACTGGCTTTCGAGTAGACACAAATACACTTCACTGTTAAGAGGGAATACAAACAGGGATGAAAAAGAGCAGCTGACACTCACCTCCTTGGGGGAAGAACTGGGAATAAATCAGCTTGAAGGACTCCTCATTGACCACACCGCTGGGACTCTCCTGCAGGGGGCAGCACAGACACCATGGTTAGAGGTAAGTCGCTCACTCACTGGGAGAGAGCCATGAGAGAAAGTGAAACAAAGAAAGACAGTTTGGAGAGAGAAGTAGTAAAAAGAGGAAGGCTTACATTCTTGAATCCCCGGTAGAGGACTTGCAGCTCTTTCTTGGTGAACTTGGTTTGCTCCTGAAGCTTGCCAAGTCCCTCTGGCCGATAACACACAGTGGAGAGTTCAAAATCATCCTCTGTGCTGTCTGTGAGAGGGATTAGAAAAACACAGTGATTACTGACTGAAACACAGTCTATACTGTCCAGCCTCTATCTTCTGACACAGGATTCAGAAAGACAACATGTTCATGAAGTGCACAGTGCTCCCTCAGGCTGCAGCTCCCATAGAACCTGGCCTCTCTCACAGTGTGTGCCAGTGCCAGTCTAGAACCTGGCCTCTCTCACAGTGTGTGCAAGTGCCAGTTTAGAACCTGGCCTCTCTCACAGTGTGTGCAGTGCCAGTCTAGAACCTGGCCTCTCTCACAGTGTGTGCCAGTGCCAGTGTAGAACCTGGCCTCTCTCACTGTGTGTGCAGTGCCAGTCTAGAACATGTCCTCTCTCACAGTGTGTGCTAGTGCCAGTCTAGAACCTGTCCTCTCTCACAGTGTGTGCAGTGCCAGTATAGAACCTGGCCTCTCTCACAGTGTGTGCCAGTGCCAGTACAGAACCTGGCCTCTCTCACAGTGTGTGCCAGTGCCAGTCTAGAACCTGGCCTCTCTCACAGTGTGTGCAGTGCCAGTCTAGAACCTGTCCTCTCTCACAGTGTGTGCAGTGCCAGTACAGAACCTGGCCTCTCTCACAGTGTGTGCCAGTGCCAGTATAGAACCTGTCCTCTCTCACAGTGTGTGCAGTGCCAGTACAGAACCTGGCCTCTCTCACAGTGTGTGCCAGTGCCAGTATAGAACCTGGCCCCTCTCACAGTGTGTGCCAGTGCCAGTCTAGAACCTGGCCTCTCTCACAGTGTGTGCTAGTGCCAGTATAGAACCTGGATATGGCATCTTGATTAGAACCAGTTTAAGTCTCTTTGCATGATTGAGGACCAGCTTTGGTTCAGTTCTTATTGATTAAGTTCTCTTAGCACTTTTTTTCTTAATAGACAGCCAATACTGGAGCTCCCAAATGAAAAGGTAAAGAAGTAAAAATACAGCAGAGCAGCAACGAGACAACACTGAAAACTTAACCAAGCTTCTCATCAACACCTGACAGAGAACACTCAAATGAACCTACCTTTGCAGCACAATCCAGTGCTGTAAACGGACATATGAACCAGTTACCTTCCAAACTGTATCCCAGCACTCTACCCAC
>NC_054543.1:0-21746 GCF_017654505.1 Polyodon spathula | reverse complement strand
ACGTGAAGTGTAGTGTGCTACATCATCTCATGTGAAAAGTAGTGTTCGTGTACAATAGTGAGATGTAGGCAACCACAATGAATCAACTGCAAGCAAAGGCACATATGGAGTAGTGAGCCGTACTGTACCACAATAACGAAGGTGCAATTCACCGAATGCGCAGTGTAGTAAGACGTAGGGTAACACACCAATATACAACACATGTAGTGAGTTGTAATTCAACGCACGTGAAGTGTAGTGTGCTACATCATCTCATATGAAAATAGTGTACGTACAATAGTGAGATGTAGGCAACCACAATAAATAAACTGCAAGCAAAGGCACATATGAAGTAGTGAACCGTACTGTACCACAATAACGAAGGTGCAATTCACCGAATGCGCAGTGAAGTAAGATGTATGGAAACACACCAAGTTAACGCACATGTAGTTAGTTGTTACTCAACGCACGTGAAGTGTAGTGTGCTACATCATCTCATGTGAAAAATAGTTTTCGTGTACAATAGTAAGATGCAGGCAACCAGAATGAATCAACTGCAAGCAAAGGCACATAAGGAGCAGTGAGCCGTACTGCAGTGAGCCGTACTGTACACACCAATTAACTCAGTTGCAACGCACGTGAAGTGTAGTGTGCTACATCATCTCATGTGAAAAATAGTTTACGTGTACAATAGTGAGATGCAGGCAACCAGAATGAATCAACTGCAAGCAAAGGCACATAAGGAGCAGTGAGCCGTACTGTACCAAATTAACTCAGTTGCAAGTTAATGCATATATAAAGGGTTCGTAGGCGGATGGAAACACAATGACTCCGGTGCACTTCGCCGAACGTGCAGTGTAGTAAGACATCAAGTTACAACAGATGTAGTGAGTTGTAAGTCAACGCTCGTGAAGTGGAGTGTGCTACATCATCTCATATGGAAATAACCCACGTGGACAATAGTGAGATGTAGGCAACCACAATAAATAAACTGCAAGCAAAGGCACATATGAAGTAGTGAACCGTACTGTACCACAATAACGAAGGTGCAATTCACCGAATGCGCAGTGTAGTAAGACGTAGGGTAACACACCAATATACAACACATGTAGTGAGTTGTAATTCAACGCACGTGAAGTGTAGTGTGCTACATCATATCATATCAAAATAGTGTACGTGTACAATAATGAGATGTAGGCTACTAAAATTAATAAACTGCAAGTAAAGGCACATAGGGAGGAGTGATCCCTACTGTACCACAGTGACTCGATGCAATTCACCGAGCGTGCATTGTAGTAAGATATAGGGTAACACAGCAAGATACAACACATTCAGTGAGTTGTAAGTGAACGCACGTGAAATGTAGTGTGCTACATTATCTCATTTGAAAATAGTATACAGGGGCAATACTGAGATGTAGGCAACCACAATGAATCAACTGCAAGCAAAGTGTCATATGGAGTATTGAGCCGTACTGTAGCACAATAACGAAGGTGCAATTCACCGAACGTGCAGTGTAGTAAGACGTAGGGAAACACACCAAGTTAACGCTCTTGTAGTGATATGTCATTCAACGCACGTGAAGTTTAGTGTGCTACATCATCTCATGTGAAAAATAGTTTTCGTGTACAATAGTAAGATGCAGGCAACCAGAATGAATCAACTGCAAGCAAAGGCACATAAGGAGCAGTGAGCCGTACTGTACCAAATTAACTCAGTTGCAAGTTAATGCATATATAAAGGGTTCGTAGGCGGATGGAAACACAATGACTCCGGTGCACTTCGCCGAACGTGCAGTGTAGTAAGACATCAAGTTACAACAGATGTAGTGAGTTGTAAGTCAACGCTCGTGAAGTGGAGTGTGCTACATCATCTCATATGGAAATAACCCACGTGGACAATAGTGAGATGTAGGCAACCACAATAAATAAAATGCAAGCAAAGGCACATATGAAGTAGTGAACCGTACTGTACCACAATAACGAAGGTGCAATTCACCGAATGCGCAGTGTAGTAAGACGTAGGGTAACACACCAATATACAACACATGTAGTGAGTTGTAATTCAACGCACGTGAAGTGTAGTGTGCTACATCATATCATATCAAAATAGTGTACGTGTACAATAATGAGATGTAGGCTACTAAAATTAATAAACTGCAAGTAAAGGCACATAGGGAGGAGTGATCCCTACTGTACCACAGTGACTCGATGCAATTCACCGAGCGTGCATTGTAGTAAGACGTAGGGTAACACAGCAAGATACAACACATTCAGTGAGTTGTAAGTGAACGCACGTGAAATGTAGTGTGCTACATTATCTCATTTGAAAATAGTATACAGGGGCAATACTGAGATGTAGGCAACCACAATGAATCAACTGCAAGCAAAGTGTCATATGGAGTATTGAGCCGTACTGTAGCACAATAACGAAGGTGCAATTCACCGAACGTGCAGTGTAGTAAGACGTAGGGAAACACACCAAGTTAACGCTCTTGTAGTGATATGTCATTCAACGCACGTGAAGTTTAGTGTGCTACATCATCTCATGTGAAAAATAGTTTTCGTGTACAATAGTAAGATGCAGGCAACCAGAATGAATCAACTGCAAGCAAAGGCACATAAGGAGCAGTGAGCCGTACTGTACCAAATTAACTCAGTTGCAAGTTAATGCATATATAAAGGGTTCGTAGGCGGATGGAAACACAATGACTCCGGTGCACTTCGCCGAACGTGCAGTGTAGTAAGACATCAAGTTACAACAGATGTAGTGAGTTGTAAGTCAACGCTCGTGAAGTGGAGTGTGCTACATCATCTCATATGGAAATAACCCACGTGGACAATAGTGAGATGTAGGCAACCACAATAAATAAAATGCAAGCAAAGGCACATATGAATGGAGTTTAGTGAGTGAACCGTACTGTACCACAATAACGAAGGTGCAATTCACCGAATGCGCAGTGTAGTAAGACGTAGGGTAACACACCAATATACAACACATGTAGTGAGTTGTAATTCAACGCACGTGAAGTGTAGTGTGCTACATCACTCAGTCAGCCAGGCCTCAGGCCGCCATTGCCTACAGTAGCCGCCTCAAGTCAGCATTGCCTCAGCCAGCCCCGCCTCAGTCAGCATACGTCTCAGCAGCCCCGCCTCAGTCAGCATTGCCTCAGCCAGCCCCGCCTCAGTCAGCATATGCCTCAGCCAGCCCCGCCTCAGTCAGCCCCGCCTCAGTCAGCCCCGCCTCAGCCAGCCCCGCCTCAGCCAGCCCCGCCTCAGTCAGCATTGCCTCAGCCAGCCCCACCTCAGCCAGCCCCGCCTCAGTCAGCCCTGCCTCAGCCAGCATTGCCTCAGTCAGCATTGCCTCAGCCAGCCCCGCCTCAGCCAGCCCCGCCTCAGTCAGCCAGCCCCGTACTCAGTCAGCATTGCCTCAGCCAGCCCCGCCTCAGTCAGCATTGCCCAGCCTCAGTCAGCCCCGCCTCAGTCAGCATTGCCTCAGCCAGCCCCGCCTCAGTCAGCCCCGCCTCAGTCAGCCTTGCCTCAGCCAGCCCCGCCTCAGTCAGCATTGCCTCAGCCAGCCCCGCCTCAGTCAGCATTGCCTCAGCCAGCCCCGCCTCAGCCAGCCCCGCCTCAGCCAGCCTCCCAGCCTCAGCCAGCCCCGCCTCAGCCAGCCCCGCCTCGCCTCAGCAGCCTCAGCCTCCCCGCCTCAGCCAGCCCCGCCTCAGCCAGCATTGCCTCAGCCAGCCCCGCCTCAGCAAGTCAGTCAGCATTGCCTCAGCCAGCCCCACCTCAGCCAGCCCTGCCTCAGCCAGCCCCGCCTCAGTCAGCCATTGCCTCTCAGCCTCAGCCCCGCCTCAGCCAGCCCCACCTCAGTCAGCATTGCCTCAGCCAGCCCCGCCTCAGTCAGCATTGCCTCAGTCAGCATTGCCTCAGCCAGCCCCGCCTCAGTCAGCATTGCCTCAGCCAGCCCCGCCTCAGTCAGCATTGCCTCAGCCAGCCCCGCCTCAGCCTCAGTCAGCATTGCCTCAGTCAGCCCCGCCTCAGCCAGCCCCACCTCAGCCTCAGCCAGCCCCGCCTCAGCCAGCATTGCCTCAGCCAGCCCCGCCTCAGCCAGCATTGCCTCAGCCAGCCCCGCCTCAGCCAGCCCCGCCTCAGTCAGCATTGCCTCAGCCAGCCCCGCCTCAGTCAGCCATTGCCTCAGTCAGCCCCGCCTCAGCCAGCATTGCCTCAGCCAGCCCCGCCTCAGTCAGCCCCGCCTCAGCCAGCCCCGCCTCAGCCAGCCCCGCCTCAGCCAGCCCCGCCTCAGTCAGCCCCGCCTCAGCCAGCCCCGCCTCAGCCAGCATTGCCTCAGCCAGCCCCGCCTCAGCCAGCATTGCCTCAGCCAGCCCCGCCTCAGCCAGCCCCGCCTCAGCCAGCCCCGCCTCAGCCAGCCTCAGCCAGCCCCGCCTCAGCCAGCCCCGCCTCAGCCAGCCCCACCTCGTCCAGTGAGCATCGGACAGCCGGTCAGCCCCGCCTCAGCCAGCGCCTCAGCCAGCCCCGCCTCAGTCAGCCCCGCCTCAGCCAGCCCCGCCTCAGTCAGCATTGCCTCAGTCAGCCCCGCCTCAGCCTCAGCCAGCCCTGCCTCAGTCAGCCCCGCCTCAGTCAGCCCCGCCTCAGCCAGCCCCGCCTCAGCCAGCCCCGCCTCAGTCAGCATTGCCTCAGCCAGCCCCGCCTCAGCCAGCCCCGCCTCAGCCAGCCCCGCCTCAGTCAGCATTGCCTCAGTCAGCAGCCCCGCCTCAGTCAGCATTGCCTCAGCCAGCCCCGCCTCAGCCAGCCCCGCCTCAGCCAGCCCCGCCTCAGCCAGCCCCGCCTCAGTCAGCAGCATTGCCTCAGTCAGCTCAGCCAGCCTCAGCCAGCATTGCCTCAGCCAGCCCCGCCTCAGCCAGCATTGCCTCAGCCAGCCCCGCCTCAGCCAGCCCCGCCTCAGTCAGCATGCCTCAGCCAGCCCCGCCTCAGCCAGCCCCGCCTCAGTCAGCATTTGCCTCAGCCAGCCCCGCCTCAGCCAGCCCCGCCTCAGCCAGCATTGCCTCAGCCAGCCCCGCCTCAGCCAGCCCCGCCTCAGCCAGCATTGCCTCAGCCAGCCCCGCCTCAGTCAGCATTGCCTCAGCCAGCATTGCCTCAGTCAGCCATTGCCTCAGCCGCCTCAGCCAGCCCCGCCCCAGCCCCGCCTCAGCCAGCCATTGCCTCAGTCAGCATTGCCTCAGTCAGCCCCGCCTCAGTCAGCATTGCCTCAGTCAGCCCCGCCTCAGCCAGCCCCATTGCCTCAGCCAGCCCCGCCTCAGTCAGCATTGCCTCAGCCAGCCCTGCCTCAGCCAGCCCCGCCTCAGTCAGCATTGCCTCAGCCAGCCCCGCCTCAGCCAGCCCCGCCTCAGCCAGCCCCGCCTCAGCCAGCCCCGCCTCAGCCAGCCCCGCCTCAGTCAGCATTGCCTCAGCCAGCCCCGCCTCAGCCAGCCCCGCCTCAGTCAGCATTGCCTCAGCCAGCCCCGCCTCAGCCAGCATTGCCTCAGCCAGCACTGCCTCAGTCAGCATTGCCTCAGCCAGCCCCGCCTCAGTCAGCCATTGCCTCAGCCAGCCCCGCCTCAGCCAGCCCCGCCTCAGTCAGCCCCGCCTCAGTCAGCATTGCCTCAGCCAGCCCCGCCTCAGTCAGCCCCGCCTCAGTCAGCATTGCCTCAGTCAGCGCCTCAGTCAGCATTGCCTCAGCCAGCCCCGCCTCAGCCAGCCCCGCCTCAGCCAGCCCCACCTCAGCCAGCCCCGCCTCAGCCAGCATTGCCTCAGCCAGCATTGCCTCCAGCATTGCCTCAGCCAGCCCCGCCTCAGCCAGCCCCGCCTCAGCCAGCCCCGCCTCAGTCAGCCCCGCCTCAGTCAGCATTGCCTCAGCCAGCCCCGCCTCAGTCAGCATTCAGCCAGCCCCGCCTCAGTCAGCCCTGCCTCAGCCAGCCCAGCCCCGCCTCAGTCAGCATTGCCTCAGCCAGCCCCGCCTCAGTCAGCATTGCCTCAGCCCCGCCTCAGTCAGCATTGCCTCAGCCTCAGCCTCAGCAGCATTGCCTCAGCCAGCCCCGCCTCAGTCAGCCAGCATTGCCTCAGCCAGCCCCGCCTCAGTCAGCATTGCCTCAGTAAGCATTCTCTCAGCCAGCCCCACCTCAGCCAGCCCTGCCTCAGCCAGCCCCGTCTTAGTCAGCCCCGCCTCAGTCAGCCCTGCCTCAGCCAGCCCCGCCTCAGTCAGCATTGCCTCAGCCAGCATTGCCTCAGCCAGCCCCGCCTCAGCCAGCCCCGCCTCAGTCAGCCATTGCCTCAGTCAGCCCTGCCTCAGCCAGCCCCACCTCAGTCAGCCAGCCTCAGCCAGCCCTCAGCCTCAGCCAGCCAGTTGCCTCAGCCAGCGCCTCAGCCAGCCCGCCTCAGCCAGCCCCGCCTCAGCCAGCCCCGCCTCAGTCAGCATTGCCTCAGTCAGCCCCGCCTCAGTCAGCATTGCCTCAGTCAGCCCCGCCTCAGCCAGCCCCGCCTCAGCCAGCATTGCCTCAGTCAGCCCCGCCTCATTGCCTCAGCCAGCCCCGCCTCAGTCAGCCCCGCCTCAGCCAGCCCCGCCTCAGCCTCAGCATTGCCTCAGCCAGCCCCGCCTCAGCCTCAGCCCATTGCCTCAGCCAGCCCCGCCTCAGTCAGCCCCGCCTCAGTCAGCCCCGCCTCAGCCAGCCCCGCCTCAGCCTCAGCCAGCCCCGCCTCAGCCAGCATTGCCTCAGCCAGCCCCGCCTTGCCTCAGCCAGCCATTGCCTCAGCCAGCATTGCCTCAGCCAGCCCCGCCTCAGCCCCACCTCAGCCAGCCTCAGTCAGCATTGCCTCAGCCAGCCCCGCCTCAGTCAGCCCCGCCTCAGCCAGCCCCGCCTCAGCCAGCCCCGCCTCAGCCAGCCATTGCCTCAGCCAGCCCCGCCCCGCCTCAGTCAGCCCCGCCTCAGTCAGCATTGCCTCAGCCAGCCCCGCCTCAGTCAGCATTGCCTCAGTCAGCATTGCCTCAGCCAGCAGCCCCAGCCCAGCCTCAGCCCCATTGCCTCGCCTCAGTCATTGCCTCAGTCAGCCCCGCCTCAGTCAGCATTGCCTCAGCCAGCCCCAGCCTCAGCCTCAGTCAGCCCGCCTCAGCCAGCCATTGCCTCAGTCAGCCCCGCCTCAGTCAGCCCCGCCTCAGCCAGCCGCCTCAGCCAGCCCCGCCTCAGCCAGCCTGCCTCAGCCAGCATTGCCTCAGCCAGCCCCGCCTCAGCCAGCCCCGCCTCAGTCAGCCCCGCCTCAGCCAGCCCCGCCTCAGCCAGCCCCGCCTCAGCCAGCCCCGCCTCAGTCAGCAGCCCCGCCTCAGCGCAGCCCCGCCTCAGCCAGCCCCAGCCTCAGTCAGCCCCATTGCCTCAGCCAGCCCCGCCTCAGTCAGCATTGCCTCAGCCAGCCCCGCCTCAGCCAGCCCCGCCTCAGCCAGCCCCGCCTCAGCCAGCCCCGCCTCAGTCAGCATTGCCTCCTCAGCCCCACCTCAGCCAGCCCCGCCTCAGTCAGCATTGCCTCAGCCAGCCCCGCCTCAGCCAGCCCCGCCTCAGTCAGCCCCGCCTCAGCCAGCCCCGCCTCAGCCAGCCCCGCCTCAGCCAGCCCCGCCTCAGCCAGCCCCGCCTCAGCCAGCCCCGCCTCAGTCAGCCCCGCCTCAGCCAGCATTGCCTCAGTCAGCCCCGCCTCAGCCAGCCCCGCCTCAGCCAGCCCCGCCTCAGTCAGCATTGCCTCAGCCAGCAGCCAGCCCCGCCTCAGCCAGCCCAGCCCCGCCTCAGTCAGCATTGCCTCAGCCAGCCCCGCCTCAGCTCAGCCCCGCCTCAGTCAGCCCCGCCTCAGTCAGCCCCGCCTCAGTCAGCCCCGCCCTCCTCAGTCAGCATTGCCTCAGCCAGCATTGCCTCAGCCAGCCCCGCCTCAGCCAGCCCCGCCTCAGCCAGCCCCGCCTCAGTCAGCCCCGCCTCAGCCAGCCCCGCCTCAGCCAGCCCCGCCTCAGCCTCAGCCAGCATTGCCTCAGCCAGCCCCGCCTCAGTCAGCATTGCCTCAGCCAGCATTGCCTCAGTCAGCCCCGCAGCATTGCCTCAGTCAGCCCCGCCTCAGCCAGCCTCAGCCAGCCCTGCCTCAGCCAGCCCCGCCTCAGTCAGCATTGCCTCAGCCAGCCCTGCCTCAGCCAGCCCCGCCTCCTCCCGCCTCAGCCAGCCCTGCCTCAGCCAGCCCCGCCTCAGCCAGCCCCGCCTCAGTCAGCCCCGCCTCAGCCAGCCCCGCCTCAGCCAGCATTGCCTCAGCCAGCCCCGCCTCAGCCAGCCCCGCCTCAGCCAGCCCCGCCTCAGCCAGCCCCGCCTCAGCCAGCCCCGCCTCAGCCAGCCCCGCCAGTCAGCATTGCCTCAGCCCTCAGCCAGCATTGCCTCAGCAGCATTGCCTCAGCCAGCCCCGCCTCAGCCAGCCCCGCCTCAGCCAGCCCCGCCTCAGTCAGCCCCGCCTCAGCCAGCATTGCCTCAGCCAGCCCCGCCTCAGTCAGCCCCGCCTCAGTCAGCCCCGCCTCAGCCAGCCCCGCCTCAGTCAGCATTGCCTCAGCCAGCCTCCCATTGCCTCAGCCAGCCCCGCCTCAGCCAGCCCTGCCTCAGCCAGCATTGCCTCAGTCAGCCCCGCCTCAGTCAGCCCCGCCTCAGCCAGCCCCGCCTCAGCCAGCCCCGCCTCAGCCAGCCCCGCCTCAGTCAGCATTGCCTCAGTCAGCCTCAGCCAGCATTGCCTCAGCCAGCCCCGCCTCAGTCAGCATTGCCTCAGCCAGCCCCGCCTCAGTCAGCATTGCCTCAGCCAGCCCCGCCTCAGTCAGCCTCAGCCAGCCCCGCCTCAGTCAGCCAGCCCCGCCTCAGCCAGCCCCGCCTCAGTCAGCATTGCCTCAGCCAGCCCCGCCTCAGCCTCAGCCAGCATTGCCTCAGCCAGCCCCGCCTCAGCCAGCCCCGCCTCAGTCAGCCCCGCCTCAGTCAGCCAGCCCCGCCTCAGTCAGCATTGCCTCAGCCAGCCCCGCCTCAGCCAGCCTCCCAGCCCGCCTCAGCCAGCCCCGCCTCAGCCAGCCCCGCCTCAGCCAGCCCCGCCTCAGCAGAGCCCAGGGGCCCAGCCCAGCCCCAGTCCCAGGGGTCGTCAGTCAGCATTGCCTCAGTCCAGCCCCGCCTCAGTCAGCCAATGCCTCAGTGCCTCAGTCAGTCCAGCTCGCCTCAGTCAGCCCCGCCTCAGTCAGCCCCGCCTCAGTCAGCCCCGCCTCAGTCAGCCAGCATTGCCTCAGTCAGCATTGCCTCAGTCAGCCTCAGTCAGTCAGCATTGCCTCAGCCAGCCCCGCCTCAGTCAGTCCCATTGCCTCAGTAAGCCAGTCCCCCGCCTCGCAGTCAGTCGGGGCCTCAGTCAGGTGCCTCAGTCGTCCTCGCCTCAGCTCAGTCAGTCATAGTCAGTCAGCCCAGCCCCGCCTCAGCCAGTCCCAGTTGCCTCAGTCCAGCCCCGCCTCAGGGGCCGGCCAGTCAGTCAGCCCCCGCCTCAGTCAGCATTGCCTCAGTCAGCCCCGCCTCAGTCAGCATTGCCCAGCCCCCAGCCCCAGCCTCAGTCAGTCATTGCCTCAGTCAGTCCCTCAGCCAGCCCCGCCTCAGCCAGCCCCGCCTCAGTCAGCATTGCCTCAGCCAGCCCCGCCTCAGCCAGCCCCGCCTCAGTCAGCAGCATTGCCTCAGCCAGCCCCGCCTCAGCCAGCATTGCCTCAGCTCAGCCCCGCCTCAGCCAGCCTCAGCCAGCCCCGCCTCAGTCAGCATTGCCTCAGCAGCAGCCCCAGCCGCCTCAGCCAGCCCCGCCTCAGCCAGCCCCGCCTCAGTCAGCCCCGCCTCAGCCAGCCCCCGCCTCAGTCAGCATTGCCTCAGCCAGCCCCGCCTCAGCCAGCCCCGCCTCAGTCAGCCCCGCCTCAGCCAGCCCCGCCTCAGCCAGCCCCGCCTCAGTCAGCCCCGCCTCAGCCAGCCCCGCCTCAGCCAGCCTCAGCCAGCCTCAGTCAGCATTGCCTCAGCCAGCCCCGCCTCAGTCAGCATTGCCTCTCAGTCAGCATTGCCTCAGTCAGCCCTGCCTCAGCCAGCATTGCCTCAGCCAGCCCCGCCTCAGCCAGCCCCGCCTCAGTCAGCATTGCCTCAGCCAGCCCCGCCTCAGTCAGCATTGCCTCAGCCAGCCCCACCTCAGCCAGCCCCGCCTCAGTCAGCATTGCCTCAGCCAGCCCCACCTCAGCATTGCCTCAGCCCCGCCTCAGTCAGCCCCGCCTCAGCCAGCCCCGCCTCAGCCAGCCCCGCCTCAGTCAGCCTCAGCCAGCCCTGCCTCAGCCAGCATTGCCTCAGCCAGCCCCGCCTCAGTCAGCCCCGCCTCAGCCAGCCCTGCCTCAGCCAGCCCCGCCTCAGTCAGCATTGCCTCTCAGCCCTGCCTCAGCCCCCGCCTCAGTCAGCCCCGCCTCAGCCAGCCCTGCCTCAGTCAGCCCCGCCTCAGTCAGCCCCGCCTCAGCCAGCCCCGCCTCAGTCAGCATTGCCTCAGCCAGCCCCGCCTCAGTCAGCATTCCAGCCAGCCCCGCCTCAGCCAGCCCCGCCTCAGCCAGCCCCGCCTCAGCCAGCCCCGCCTCAGCCAGCCCCGCCTCAGCCAGCCCCGCCTCAGCCAGCCCCGCCTCAGCCAGCCCGCCTCAGTCAGCCCCGCCTCAGCCAGCCCCGCCTCAGCCAGCCCCGCCTCAGTCAGCCCCGCCTCAGCCAGCCCCGCCTCAGCAGCAGCCTCAGCCAGCCCCGCCTCAGTCAGCCCCGCCTCAGCCAGCCCCGCCTCAGCCAGCCCCGCCTCAGTCAGCCCCGCCTCAGTCAGCCCCGCCTCAGCCAGCCCCGCCTCAGTCAGCATTGCCTCAGCCAGCCCCGCCTCAGTCAGCCCCGCCTCAGCCAGCCCCGCCTCAGCCAGCCCCGCCTCAGCCTCCAGCCCCGCCTCAGCCAGCCCCGCCTCAGCCAGCCCCGCCTCAGTCAGCATTGCCTCAGTCAGCCCCGCCTCAGCCAGCCCCGCCTCAGCCAGCCCCGCCTCAGCCAGCCCCGCCTCAGCCAGCCCCGCCTCAGTCAGCCCCGCCTCAGCCAGCCCCGCCTCAGTCAGCATTGCCTCAGCCAGCCCCGCCTCAGTCAGCCCCGCCTCAGCCAGCCCCGCCTCAGCCAGCCCCGCCTCAGCCAGCCCCGCCTCAGCCAGCCCTGCCTCAGCCCCGCCTCAGTCAGCATTGCCTCAGCCAGCCTCAGCCTCAGCCAGCCCGCCTCAGTCAGCCCCGCCTCAGTCAGCATTGCCTCAGCCAGCCCCGCCTCAGCCAGCCATTGCCTCAGTCAGCCCCGCCTCAGTCAGCCCTGCCTCAGCCAGCCCCGCCTCAGTCAGCATTGCCTCAGCCAGCCCCGCCTCAGTCAGCCCCGCCTCAGCCAGCCCCGCCTCAGCCAGCCCCGCCTCAGCCAGCATTGCCTCAGCCAGCCCCGCCTCAGCCAGCCCCGCCTCAGCCAGCCCCGCCTCAGTCAGCCCCGCCTCAGCCAGCCCCGCCTCAGCCTCAGCCTCAGCCCCGCCTCAGCCAGCCCCGCCTCAGTCAGCATTGCCTCAGCCAGCCCCGCCTCCGCCTCAGCCAGCCCCGCCTCAGTCAGCATTGCCTCAGCCCCCCGCCTCAGTCAGCTCAGCCAGCCCCTCAGCCAGCCCCGCCTCAGCCAGCCCCGCCTCAGCCAGCCCCGCCTCAGTCAGCCCCGCCTCAGCCAGCCCCGCCTCAGTCAGCCCCGCCTCAGCCAGCCCCGCCTCAGTCAGCATTGCCTCAGCCAGCCCCGCCTCAGTCAGCATTGCCTCAGCCAGCCTCAGTCAGCCCCGCCTCAGTCAGCCCCGCCTCAGCCAGCCCCGCCTCAGCATTGCCTCAGCCAGCA
Source organism: Polyodon spathula (assembly GCF_017654505.1). Lineage (NCBI taxonomy): Eukaryota > Metazoa > Chordata > Actinopteri > Acipenseriformes > Polyodontidae > Polyodon > Polyodon spathula. The sequence goes on along the minus strand of NC_054543.1, from coordinate 9,799 downwards.
TTGCCTCAGCCAGCCCCGCCTCAGCCAGCCCCGCCTCAGCCAGCCCCGCCTCAGTCAGCCCCGCCTCAGCCAGCCCCGCCTCAGCCAGCATTCAGCCTCAGCCTCAGTCAGCATTGCCTCAGCCAGCCCCAGCCTCAGCCAGCCCAGCCCCGCCTCAGCCAGCCCCGCCTCAGCCAGCCCCGCCTCAGTCAGCATTGCCTCAGCCAGCCCCGCCTCAGTCAGTCAGCAGCCCCGCCTCAGCCAGCCCCGCCTCAGTCAGCATTGCCTCAGCCAGCCCCGCCTCAGTCAGCATTGCCTCAGCCAGCCCCGCCTCAGTCAGCATTGCCTCAGTCAGCCCCGCCTCAGCCAGCCCCACCTCAGCCAGCCCCGCCTCAGTCAGCATTGCCTCAGCCAGCCCCGCCTCAGTCAGCCCCGCCTCAGTCAGCCCCGCCTCAGCCAGCCCCGCCTCAGCCAGCCCCGCCTCAGTCAGCATTGCCTCAGCCAGCCCCGCCTCAGCCAGCCCCGCCTCAGCCAGCCCCGCCTCAGCCAGCCCCGCCTCAGTCAGCATTGCCTCAGCCAGCCCTCAGCCTCAGTCAGCCCCGCCTCAGCCAGCCCCGCCTCAGCCAGCAGCCTCCAGCCTCAGCCAGCCCCGCCTCAGTCAGCATTGCCTCAGCCAGCCCCGCCTCAGCCAGCCCCGCCTCAGCCAGCCCCGCCTCAGCCAGCCCCGCCTCAGCCAGCCCCGCCTCAGCCAGCCCCGCCTCAGCCAGCCCCGCCTCAGTCAGCCCTGCCTCAGCCAGCCCCGCCTCAGCCAGCCCCGCCTCAGTCAGCATTGCCTCAGTCAGCATTGCCTCAGCCAGCCCCGCCTCAGTCAGCATTGCTCTCAGCCTCAGCAGCCCGCCTCAGTCAGCATTGCCTCAGCCAGCCCCGCCTCAGCCAGCCCCGCCTCAGCCAGCATTGCCTCAGCCAGCCCCGCCTCCAGCCCCGCCTCAGTCAGCATTGCCTCAGCCAGCCCCGCCTCAGCCAGCCCCGCCTCAGTCAGCCCCGCCTCAGTCAGCATTGCCTCAGCCAGCCCCGCCTCCTCAGCCAGCCCTGCCTCAGTCAGCATTGCCTCTCAGCCAGCCCCGCCTCCCAGCCCCGCCTCAGTCAGCCCCGCCTCAGTCAGCCCCGCCTCAGCCAGCCCCGCCTCAGCCAGCCCCGCCTCAGCCAGCCCCGCCTCAGTCAGCCCCGCCTCAGCCAGCCCCGCCTCAGCCAGCCCCGCCTCAGCCAGCCCCGCCTCAGTCAGCATTGCCTCAGCCAGCCCCGCCTCAGCCAGCCCCGCCTCAGCCAGCCCCGCCTCAGTCAGCCCCGCCTCTCAGCCTCAGCCAGCCCCGCCTCAGCCAGCCCCGCCTCAGCCAGCCCCGCCTCAGCCAGCCCCGCCTCAGCCAGCCCCGCCTCAGCCAGCCCCGCCTCAGTCAGCATTGCCTCAGCCAGCCCCGCCTCAGCCAGCCCCGCCTCAGCCAGCCCCGCCTCAGCCAGCCCCGCCTCAGCCAGCATTGCCTCAGCCAGCCCCGCCTCAGTCAGCCCCCAGCCTCAGTCAGCATTGCCTCAGTCAGCCCCGCCTCAGTCAGCCCGCCTCAGCCAGCATTGCCTCAGCCAGCCCCGCCTCAGCCAGCCCCGCCTCAGTCAGCCCCGCCTCAGCCAGCCCCGCCTCAGTCAGCATTGCCTCAGCCCCGCCTCAGCCAGCCCCGCCTCAGCCAGCCCCGCCTCAGCCAGCCCGCCTCAGCCAGCCCCGCCTCAGCCAGCCCCGCCTCAGCCAGCCCCGCCTCAGCCAGCCCCGCCTCAGCCAGCCCCGCCTCAGTCAGCCCCGCCTCAGTCAGCCCCGCCTCAGCCAGCCCCGCCTCAGTCAGCATTGCCTCAGCCAGCCCCGCCTCAGTCAGCATTGCCTCAGTCAGCCCTGCCTCAGCCAGCCCCGCCTCAGTCAGCCCCGCCTCAGTCAGCCCCGCCTCAGTCAGCCCCGCCTCAGTCAGCCCCGCCTCAGCCAGCATTGCCTCAGCCAGCCCGCCTCAGTCAGCCGCCTCCGCCTCAGTCAGCCCCGCCTCAGTCAGCCCCGCCTCAGCCAGCCCCGCCTCAGCCAGCCCCGCCTCAGTCAGCCCATTGCCTCAGCCAGCCCCGCCTCAGCCAGCCCCAGCCCCGCCTCAGCCAGCCCCGCCTCAGCCAGCATTGCCTCAGTCAGCATTGCCTGCCTCAGCCAGCCCCGCCTCAGTCAGCATTGCCTCAGTCAGCCCCGCCTCAGCCAGCATTGCCTCAGTCAGCCCCGCCTCAGTTGCCTCAGCCAGCCCCGCCTCAGCCAGCCCCGCCTCAGCCAGCCCCGCCTCAGCCAGCCCCGCCTCAGTCCAGCCTCAGTCAGCATTGCCTCAGCCAGCCCCGCCTCAGCCAGCCCCGCCTCAGTCAGCCCCGCCTCAGTCAGCATTGCCTCAGCCAGCCCCGCCTCAGTCAGCATTGCCTCAGCCAGCCCCGCCTCAGCCAGCCCCGCCTCAGCCAGCCCCGCCTCAGCCAGCCCCGCCTCAGCCAGCCCCGCCTCAGCCAGCCCCGCCTCAGCCAGCCCCGCCTCAGTCAGCCCCGCCTCAGTCAGCCCCGCCTCAGTCAGCATTGCCTCAGTCAGCAGCCTCAGTCAGCCCCGCCTCAGTCAGCCCCGCCTCAGCCAGCCCCGCCTCAGCCAGCCCCGCCTCAGTCAGCCCCGCCTCAGCCAGCCCCGCCTCAGCCAGCCCCGCCTCAGCCAGCCCCGCCTCAGTCAGCATTGCCTCAGTCAGCCCTGCCTCAGCCAGCATTGCCTCAGCCAGCCCCGCCTCAGTCAGCCCCGCCTCAGTCAGCCCCGCCTCAGCCAGCCCCGCCTCAGTCAGCATTGCCTCAGCCAGCCTCAGCCAGCATTGCCTCAGCCAGCCCCGCCTCAGTCAGCATTGCCTCAGCCAGCCCCGCCTCAGTCAGCATTGCCTCAGCCAGCCCCGCCTCAGTCAGCTCAGTCAGCATTGCCTCAGCCCCGCCTCAGTCAGCATTGCCTCAGCCAGCCCCGCCTCTCAGCATTGCCTCAGCCAGCCCCGCCTCAGCAGCCAGCCCCGCCTCAGTCAGCCCCGCCTCAGTCAGCCCCGCCTCAGCCAGCCCCGCCTCAGTCAGCCCCGCCTCAGTCAGCATTGCCTCTCAGCCTCAGCCCCGCCTCAGTCAGCATTGCCTCAGCCAGCAGCCTCAGCCAGCATTGCCTCAGCCAGCCCAGTGCCTCAGCCAGCCCCGCCTCAGCCAGCCCCGCCTCAGTCAGCATTGCCTCAGCCAGCCCCGCCTCAGCCAGCCCCGCCTCAGCCAGCCCCGCCTCAGCCAGCCCCGCCTCAGTCAGCCTCAGCCAGCCCCGCCTCAGTCAGCATTGCCTCAGCCAGCCCCGCCTCAGCCAGCATTGCCTCAGCCAGCCCCGCCTCAGTCAGCATTGCCTCAGCCAGCCCCGCCTCAGCCAGCCCCGCCTCAGCCAGCCCTGCCTCAGCCAGCCCCGCCTCAGTCAGCATTGCCTCAGTCAGCATTGCCTCAGCCAGCCCCGCCTCAGCCAGCCCCGCCTCAGCCAGCCCCGCCTCAGCCAGCCCCGCCTCAGTCAGCATTGCCTCAGCCAGCCCCGCCTCATAGTTCGTTGCAGTCAGTCGTAACGTCAGTCGGTCCGGTGCCGTCGTCTGGTCGGAGCCTCAGTCTGGAGTCAGTCGGAGCGAGTCAGTCCGGGCGGAGTCAGTCGGATGGAGTCGGCGGGCCCCGCCTCAGTCGCATTGCCTCAGTTCAGCCCCGCCTCAGTTCAGTCGGTCAGAGTCGTCAGCCCCACCTCAGCCAGCCCCGCCTCAGTCAGCATTGCCTCAGTCAGTCCCCCGCCCTCAGCCAGCCCCGCCTCAGTCAGCATTGCCTCAGTCCAGCCCCGCCTCAGCGTCCCGGTTCAGTCAGTCAGCAGTCAGCCCCCCCGTCAGTCGGAGTCAGTCGTCCGGCCTCAGTCAGCAGCTCCTCAGTCAGTCGGAGTCAGCCAGCCCGGCCTCAGTCCGCCTCAGTCAGCATTGACTCAGCCAGCCCTGCCTCAGTCAGCATTGCCTCAGTCAGCATTGCCTCAGTCAGCATTGCCTCAGCCAGCCCCGCCTCAGTCAGCATTGCCTCAGTCAGCCCCGCCTCAGCCAGCATTGCCTCAGCCAGCCCCGCCTCAGTCAGCCCCGCCTCAGTCAGCCCTGCCTCAGCCAGCCCCGCCTCAGCCAGCCCCGCCTCAGCCAGCCCCGCCTCAGCCAGCCCCGCCTCAGTCAGCATTGCCTCAGCCAGCCCCGCCTCAGCCAGCCCTCAGCCAGCCCAGCCTCAGCCAGCAGCTCCCAGCCTCAGCCAGCCTCCCCATTGCCTCAGCCAGCCCCGCCTCAGTCAGCCCCGCCTCAGCCAGCCCCGCCTCAGTCAGCCCTGCCTCAGCCAGCCCCGCCTCAGTCAGCATTGCCTCAGCCAGCCCCGCCTCAGTCAGCAGCTCCATTGCCTCAGCCAGCCCCGCCTCAGCCAGCCCCGCCTCAGCCAGCCCCGCCTCAGCCAGCCCATTGCCTCAGCCAGCCCCCCAGCCCCGCCTCAGTCAGCCCCGCCTCAGTCAGCATTGCCTCAGCCAGCCCCGCCTCAGCCAGCCCCGCCTCAGTCAGCCCCGCCTCAGCCAGCCCCGCCTCAGCCAGCCCCGCCTCAGCCAGCCCCGCCTCAGCCAGCATTGCCTCAGTCAGCCCCGCCTCAGTCAGCCCCGCCTCAGCCAGCCCCGCCTCAGTCAGCATTGCCTCAGTCAGCCCCGCCTCAGTCAGCATTGCCTCAGTCAGCCCCGCCTCAGCCCATTGCCTCAGCCAGCCCCGCCTCAGCCAGCATTGCCTCAGCCAGCCCCGCCTCAGCCAGCCCCGCCTCAGCCTCAGCCCAGCCTCAGCCAGCCCCACCTCAGCCAGCGCCCGCCAGCATTGCAGCAGCCCCGCCTCAGTCGCATCCCCGCGGAGTCGGTCGCCTCATCAGCATTCTCCTCAGAGTCAGTCGGGCTCAGTCAGTGCGTCATCGCCAGCCCGCGGCTCAGTCGTCATTGTCCTCAGTCAGTAACGGACCATCGCCACCCCAGTCAGCCAGCCTGCCTCAGTCAGTCCGCGTACAGAGTCGGGTAGCCCACAGTCAGTCAGGTCTGCCTCAGTCAGCCCCGTCTCAGTCAGTCGGCCTCAGTCGGTCGCCTCGGAGTCAGCCCGGCCCGCCACCTCAGTCAGTATTTGCTCTCAGTCGGTCAGCCAGTCGAGTCAGTCAGCATTGCCTCAGTCCAGCCCCGAGTCAGTCAGCATTGCCTCAGCCAGCCCCGTCTCAGCCAGCCCGCCGCCAGTCGCCCCCCCTCAGCCAGCATTGCCGCAGCCCGGTCAGTCAGTCAGCCGCCAGTCAGCCCAGTCAGCCAGCCGCGGTCGGGTCAGCAGTCAGTCAGTCGGGCAGCCGGTCAGTCAGCCCAGCCCCGCCTCAGCCAGCCCCGCCTCAGTCAGCAGCCCGCCTCAGTCAGCCCCGCCTCAGTCAGCCCCGCCTCAGCCAGCCCCGCCTCAGCCAGCATTGCCTCAGTCAGCATTGCCTCAGTCAGCATTGCCTCAGCCAGCCCCGCCTCAGCCAGCCCCGCCTCAGTCAGCATTGCCTCAGTCAGCCCCGCCTCAGCCAGCCATTGCCTCAGCCAGCCCCGCCTCAGCCAGCCCCGCCTCAGCCAGCCCCGCCTCCAGCATTGCCTCCTCAGCCAGCCTCAGTCAGCATTGCCTCAGCCAGCATTGCCTCAGCCAGCCCCGCCTCAGCCAGCCCCGCCTCAGCCAGCATTGCCTCAGCCAGCCCCGCCTCAGCCAGCCCCGCCTCAGTCAGCCCCGCCTCAGCCAGCCCCGCCTCAGTCAGCCCCGCCTCAGTCAGCATTGCCTCAGTCAGCATTGCCTCAGCCAGCCCCGCCTCAGTCAGCCCCGCCTCAGTCAGCCCCGCCTCAGTCAGCCCCGCCTCAGCCAGCCCCGCCTCAGCAGTCTCAGTCAGCCGGGCCTCAGTCAGCCCTGCCTCAGCCAGTCCTCAGTCAAGATTCCGTCTCAGGCCAGTTCCTCAGTCCCCCGCCTCAGCCAGCCCCACCTCAGTCAGCCCCGCCTCAGTCAGCCCCGCCTCAGTCAGCATTGCCGTCAGTCAGCCAGAGCCTCAGTCGTTGCCAGTCAGTCGCGGAGCCACAGCCACGCCCCCGCCTCAGCCAGCCCCGCCTCAGACAGCCCCACCTCAGCCAGCCCGCCTCAGTCAGCATTGTCTCAGCCAGCCCCGCCTCAGTCAGCCTCTGCCTCAGCCAGCCCCGCCTCAGCCAGCATTGCCTCAGCCAGCCCCGCCTCAGTCAGCATTGCCTCAGCCAGCCCCAGCCTCATTGCCTCAGCCAGCCCCGCCTCAGCCAGCATTGCCTCAGCCAGCCCCGCCTCAGTCAGCATTGCCTCAGTCAGCCCCGCCTCAGCCCCGCCTCAGCCAGCCCCGCCTGCCTCAGCCAGCCCCGCCTCAGCCAGCCCCGCCTCAGTCAGCATTGCCTCAGCCAGCCCCGCCTCAGCCAGCCTCGCCTCAGCCCGCCAGCAGCCGGCCCTCAGTCGTCAGTCCGTCGGGCGGAGTCAGCATTGCCTCAGCCAGTCAGCCGGGCCTCAGCCAGCCCCTAGTCAGTCAGTCTCAGCCACTCCCCGCCTCAGTCAGCGTAACTGCCTCCGGTTCTCAGTCAGCATTCCTCAGCCAAGCCTCAGTCCAGTCGGTGGGGCGGAAGTCAGTCGCCGCCCAGAGTCGCCTCAGCCAGTCCCGGCCTCAGTCAGCCCCTTGCCGTCACTCAGTCAGCCCCAGTCCTCAGTAGCCCTGTCCTCAGTCAGCCCCGGGGCGGAGTCAGTCATCCCGGCCTCGGGAGTCACCCGGCCACCAGTCAGTCAGCATTGCCAGTCCCGCCTCAGCCTGTCGGGGCCTCAGTCAGTCGTAACGGAGTCGGTCGGAGCAAGCCCCCAGTTGCCTCAGCCAGCCCCGCCTCAGTCAGCCCCGCCTCAGCCAGCCCCGCCTCAGTCAGCATTGCCTCAGCCAGCCCCGCCTCTCAGCATTGCCTCAGCCAGCCCCGCCTCAGTCAGCCCCGCCTCAGCCAGCCCCGCCTCAGCCAGCATTGCCTCAGCCAGCCCCGCCTCAGCCAGCCCCGCCTCAGTCAGCATTGCCTCAGCCAGCCCTGCCTCAGCCAGCCCCGCCTCAGTCAGCCCTGCCTCAGCAGCCCTCCGCGCCTCAGTCCGGCCCCGGTCTCAGCCCTGCGGAGTCAGTCCTCAGCCGGAGTCAGTCGGCCCGCCCAGTCAGCATATTCTCAACCTCCGTCAGCCAGCCCCGCCATTAGCGGTGCAGCAGTTTCCTCAGTCATCCCGCCTCAGCCTCGCCTCGGTCTGCCTCAGCCGCATCACCTCAGCCGAGAGCCTCAGTCAGCATTGCCTCAGTCAGCCCCCACGTCATCAAGCCTCAGTCGCCCCCGCCTCAGTCAGCCCTGCCTCAGTCAGCCCACGCATTTGCAGCCTCAGTCGCATTGCCTCAGTCCCATTTTGCCTCAGCCAGCCCCGCCTCAGTCAGCCCCGCCTCAGTCAGCCCCGCCTCAGTCAGCATTGCCTCAGCCAGCCCCGCCTCAGTCAGCAGCCTCAGCCAGCCCCGCCTCAGCCAGCCCCGCCTCAGCCAGCCCCGCCTCAGCCAGCCCCGCCTCAGTCAGCATTGCCTCAGCCAGCCCCGCCTCAGTCAGCATTGCCTCAGCCTCCAGCCATTGCCTCAGCCAGCCCCGCCTCAGCCAGCCCCGCCTCAGTCATTGCCTCAGCCTCAGCCAGCCCCGCCTCAGTCAGCCCGCCTCAGTCAGCCCCGCCTCAGCCAGCCCCGCCTCAGCCAGCCCCGCCTCAGCCAGCCCCGCCTCAGTCAGCATTGCCTCAGTCAGCCCCGCCTCAGCCAGCCCCGCCTCAGCCAGCATTGCCTCAGCCAGCCCCGCCTCAGTCAGCCCCGCCTCAGTCAGCCCTGCCTCAGTCAGCCAGCCTCAGCCAGCCCCGCCTCAGTCAGCATTGCCTCAGCCAGCCCCGCCTCAGCCTCCAGCCCCGCCTCAGCCAGCCCCGCCTCAGCCAGCCCCGCCTCAGTCAGCCCCGCCTCAGTCAGCATTGCCTCAGCCAGCCCCGCCTCAGTCAGCATTGCCTCAGCCAGCCCCGCCTCAGCCAGCCCCGCCTCAGCCGGTCCAGTCAGTCGGCCCGCCAGTCCACATTGCCTCAGCCATCAGTCAGCCAGCCCCGAGTCAGTTCGGGGCGGCCTCAGCCAGCCCCCCCCAGCCACGCCTCAGTCACATTGTCCTCAGCCATTCAGTTCCGGGGGGAGTCGGCCCCAGTCAGCCAGTAACATCAGGAGCTCAGTCAGTCACCCGCCTCAGTCGTGGCTCCTCAGTCGAGTTACCTCAGCCAGCCTCCCCTCCTCAGTCGGTCGGGTCAGCCTCAGTCAGCCCGCCTCAGTCAGCCCGGCCGGAGTCAGTCACGCGTCAGCCAGCCCCGCCTCAGTCAGCATTGCCTCAGCCAGCCCCGCCTCAGTCAGCCCCGCCTCAGCCAGCCCCGCCTCAGCAGCATTGCCTCAGCCAGCCCCGCCTCAGCCTCAGTCAGCCCCGCCTCAGCCAGCCCCGCCTCAGCCAGCCCCTCAGCCTCAGTCAGCCCCGCCCTCAGCCCAGCCCCGCCTCAGTCAGCCCCGCCTCAGTCAGCCCTGCCTCAGCCAGCCCCGCCTCAGTCAGCATTGCCTCAGTCAGCCCCGTCTCAGTCAGCCCTGCCTCAGCCAGCAGCCAACCCCGCCTCAGCCAGCCCCGCCTCAGTCAGCATTGCCTCAGCCAGCCCCGCCTCAGCCAGCCCCGCCTCAGCCAGCCCCGCCTCAGCCTCAGCCAGCCCTCAGCCAGCCCCGCCTCAGTCAGCATTGCCTCAGCCAGCCCCGCCTCAGCCAGCCCCGCCTCAGCCAGCCCCGCCTCAGTCAGCATTGCCTCAGCCAGCCCCGCCTCAGTCAGCATTGCCTCAGCCAGCCCTGCCTCAGCCAGCCCCGCCTCAGTCAGCATTGCCCAGTCAGCCCTCAGCCCTGCCTCAGCCAGCCCTGCCTCAGTCAGCATTGCCTCAGCCAGCCCCGCCTCAGTCAGCCCCGCCTCAGTCAGCATTGCCTCAGCCAGCCCCGCCTCAGCCCCCCAGCCCCGCCTCAGTCAGCATTGCCTCAGCCAGCCCCGCCTCAGTCAGCCCCGCCTCAGTCAGCATTGCCTCAGCCAGCCCCGCCTCAGCCAGCCCCGCCTCAGTCAGCATTGCCTCTCAGCCAGCCCCGCCTCAGCCAGCCCCGCCTCAGTCAGCATTGCCTCAGCCAGCCCCGCCTCAGCCAGCCCCGCCTCAGTCAGCCCCGCCTCAGTCAGCAATGCCTCAGTCAGCATTGCCTCAGCCAGCCCCGCCTCAGTCAGCCCCGCCTCAGCCAGCCCCGCCTCAGTCAGCATTGCCTCAGCCAGCAGCCACGCCGTCATCAGCATTGATCCTCAGCGCAGCCTCAGCCAGCCCCTCCCTCAGTAAGCATTCGCCTCAGTCAGCCCCCTGGCCAGCCAGCCCCAGCCCCGTCTCAGCCAGCCCCGCCTCAGCTAGCCCAACCTCAGCCAGCCCGCCTCAGTCAGCATTGTCTCAGTCAGCCGCTCCTCAGCCAGCCCCGCCTCAGTCAACATTGCCTCAGCCAGCCCCGCCTCAGTCAGCATTGCCTCAGCCAGCCCCGCCTCAGTCAGCATTGTCTCAATCAGCCCCGTCTCAGCCAGCCCCACCTCAGCCAGCCC